>NC_056751.1:802908675-803208675 GCF_019279795.1 Protopterus annectens
AACCTGCTTATGGCCAAGGTAGTACAGACAACAAGAGGTGGTACTGAGCACTGAATGTTTAGAAGTAATTGCACCAGAAACCTGCAGATGGTCAGTCAGTGTTTGTAGGGGGGGCTAATAAAATAATAATAACCACATGAATCAGTAACTTTGTTATCAACAAAGCCCTATTAAGCTGAGTACATTAGTATTTCACCTTCTTAACCACTTAAAGAAAAAAAGAAAATAACAATGTATGGAAATATTTGCTGCAATTGAAACCCCACCTAACAAAAATCTTCTTAACAAAGGCAGTTATTAAATCATTCCATTTTTTATAAATGTCTGTAAGAGCTGTGCTGCAGAAACTAAGTTTCTCTTTGCTCTGTGGTATGTGTGTGTGTGTGTGTGTGTGTGTGTGTGTGTGTGTGTGTGTGTGTGTGTGTGTGTGTGTGTGTGTGTGCGTGTGCGTGTGTGTGTGTGTGTGTGTGTGTGTGTGTGTGTGTGTGTGTTCCTCTTAAGTCATTATTCATAATGTAGTACAATGTATGTCCTTGAATGACTTAGGCAGAGAAATGCTATTTCTGAAGGGATTGTTGCTGGATAGAAATTTACCAAAAATGATGTAGTAAGTAGCATTTATGTCAAACAGGATATGGAAAGAATGAGAGAGAGACATTGCAGCACAGTAGTTAAATCTGTTAAATGTTCCAGTTATTTGCTGTAATGCAGGATGATAACATCATTGAGATGACAGTCAGTTCAGCTAACCTATCGATCAGTGATTTGCAATAAGATGACAGTTCATTTGTCAATTTATGCTTTACAAACTGCTTGTCCCTGATCACTGCTCTCCATAGCAAACTAACACTTGTGTGATTTCTATTTGTATACTGGCAGTGAAAGCACTGTGTGTGGTGTTTTCTATTTTCCCTGTGTTCGTGCAATTATGGAGTTGGTTTACAGAAGTCTGAGTGGTTTGAGGTGCCTACCTTTCATATGTGGGTACAGGAAATTAGTCTTAAAATTTTCTTCGGGTTAAGATCCTATCAAGTTCAATTTGGTGCGCTCAGTCCTCACTTTTTTGGATTTCAACAAGATATAGATGACTTCATCAGTTCATGGTACATAATTATTTTGGGTCATCGATATTATATACAGTGAAGTTACTTTCAGAATTAGTTCTATGTGTACTAATGAATTCATTAAGAAATCAGCAATGTACTTATGAGCCCAATGCAGTTAGCAATTCAGTCTGATTTATTATGTGCAAAGAGGCTGAATGACAGACCTCCATTCTGTAAATTTTTGCCAGTCAGGAACCTTTAAGTCATTGGCTCCAAGGTGGTGGATATTATCATCCAAAAGGCTGAGTTGTCTTGTGGCCTAAAAGAGCACACTTTCATAAAGAACAGAGTCCCCATCATAACAAAAAAAGTTCTTCATCATAAACATTGAGTTTCTCATCATACAGAAGGAACTTCTATAACCCTGAGATGAGCACACTCCTCTACAGCTTTAAACCCCCCCAAAAAAAATAAAATAAAATGCAGACATGATTACCTCAAATGCAGCTCCATGTGTAGCTTTAGATATGTTTATGGTGCTTATTTCAAAAAAGTAAGTGTTGTTTTTGAAAGGTTGAAGAAAAATCATTTACAAATTTCCTTTGCAGTCAAAGTGCCCCTGTTACATTAACCCCCCCATCATATAGTATTAGCTGCTGCTTACTTGTTTTTTGTAGCTATTCTGACTACAGTGTGAGCTTGGTTTAGAAGGTTTAGAAAACATAAAAAATACTTTGTTTAGCTTGGTGAATAGTGATTCTCTGATACCTGCTTCCATTTGTTACCCTACCAAAGTTTCTGGCTGTAGTGGAGTTGTGTGGCCTTCTACAGCAATTTCAAACTGAAACATTGCAAGCCAGGATTAAATAAATCCTACTGATGCATGTTTACATTTGACTTTATTTAACTCAGCATATCCAAGAACCCTTTTTAGCAACAATAAGAACACGTAGCAGTCACAGGACTATGACATTTTCTAATGGAATCAACAGAATTTCGGTGTCTTGCTTACGCATAACTTTATAAAAGGTGTTGCATTAAGGGAACTTTTAATGAAGATCTCACAGGTCTGCTACACCAATGAACTGACATGTATGTGTCATTTTATAAATAATGCTTATGTTTTGGTAAAACTAATGTAAACTTACAGCTGTATCTACAAATTATGCATGACCTGTAATTTCAGGTATTTGTAAAAGAATAAAAAAAACTTTACAAAAAAAGTCACAAGACAATGGGGTGAATACTATTTTTGTCTCAGACACTTAACTGAGACTCTTTAGACAGAATTAGCAAAGGGAGAGTGAGAGAGAGAGAGATAGAGAGAAAGAAAAAAACAGTACAGAAGTTTTATAAGACTAGTATAGGAATGCTGGGAAACAGAGCAGATACCACATGGACAGGCAACCAGCATTGAGCGCAAAATAGTTTGATGTGCTGGAAGTATACATGAAAAGGTGGTAGATGGGGGCTAATGGCATGGGACAGTGGGGAAAAAGAGACAAAAGTCATTGTGGGGATAAAGAGGGGATTGGTGACAATCATCAAAGGGATTAAGAGGTTTGACAAGGGAGAAAGGAGAAGTCAGATTTCACTTAAATGGTCTCAGATTTTTTAAGACATGGGAGAAAGTGACTAAGTTGGACACCAACGTACTGGGGGTAAATGCATGTTTTGTTACATGTTGAAACAACAACTTGCTAAAGGGGACAAGTGAAGCTGTAGCAGGCAGGGCCAAGTAGGTGTTAGAAAGATGCTTTTTATTTCTTGCATTTTGTGTTACTTTATTGCCTTTTTCTATTTTGCATACTGTGATTTGTTTTCTTTACACTGTGTTTTATTTGTATTCTGCTTTTAACCTCATTAAAACTTGAAAAGAGACCACAGCTCTGTCTTTTGTCAGTCAGACAGAATTTTCCTACCCTCCTGCCCTGTTGCTGTTGTGTTCTTAAACACCACTGTCTTTCTAATTGCCTGCCCCTTATGTTAATTTGACCAATTATCTCATTCCCTCTCTCCTTTCACTGGCTGGTGTGAGTAAGCACAAGATTATCATTTTTTGAAATCACTCATTTTCAACTATTTAAATTTATTGGCCATCCTACTGTATTCCATAGTACCAGAATACAAAAGTGCCCACCCCATTTCAATCTATGTTGCTCTTTTAAAAATATTGGCTCTCCACTAAAACTTAACTTTTTAAACTGCTAAAACTTAAGTTACCCACTTTCATATCTAACTGTTTAGTGCACACTGCAGTGATAAGATCAAGCATTTTTTTCATCTTCCTCTCTATGACCCAGGAAACCCATTCCATGTATTTAAACTTATTAGAAACACTAACCATCCATCCCAATACCATATTCATGGGTGACTTTAATTACTCCACTATTAACTGGGGAATCTTATATGACACTAAACGTACATGCACAGAGATCCCTGGATTTTGTAAACACATACTCCATGCACCAAATAGTCAATACACCAACCAGGGTTGCAACCATACTGGATCTGGTCCTCACTAAAATGGGAGACTGCTGCATACCCCCTACTGTAATGCCTTCCCTGGTAAGATCAGACCACAAAATGGTCTCCCTTGAAGTAAAATAACACCTGGACTCCCAGCTAAACCTGGAATATTCAGGAACTATTGTTCACAGAAGCCCTGTACAAGCATGTTAATAGCTGCATAGAGGCAGCTGTACCCACCAGGAAGAAGTACAGAACTAACTCAAAAAACAAGCTACCCTAGTGGAATCAGAAAATCAATAGGCTGTATAACAGGAAGAAGAAAATCCTGGCAAAAATAAAGAGGTGCAGCACCCAGCAGGATAAAAGCACTCTCATCAAACTAAACAAACAACTCAGAGGACAAATAAAGGCTACCAAAGCCAACTTTGAGGTAAGTTTGGCCTCCCAGGCAAAAGACAACCACAAAGCATTGTTTAGCTATACCCACAACCTCAAATTCAGGGCACAATTGTGTGCAGAGCTCATTGTAAATGGAGCCACCTATATTGAGCCAGAAGATATTGCAAACCTCTTGGCTGATAAATTCAGCACCAACGTTACTCCTCTCTCCCCCTCAACCTTCCCTCAGGAAATATCATCAAATATAACTCCCCCTACTATCACTAGGGAACAAGTCCTTAATGCTCTGTCTAAGACCAAAAACATTACATCAATGGGTCCAGACAATATCCCAGGATGCCTTCTAAATAGCATGAAACATGACCTATCAAGGCATCTGGAATTACTTTAACTTAATTTAACTGTAGCCTCCGATCATGCTTTGTGCCTCATAAATAGAGTAAGGCAACAGTCATCCCTCTGCACAAAGGTGGGCCATCTACAGACCCTAGAAACTGCAGATCTATAAGTCTCACTAGTCTTATATGTAAAACCATGGAAATAATTATCATTGAGATGATCAATACAGATATAGTAACCTCCAGACACTGGACCCAACCCAGGTTGGTTTTGTCAAGGGGAGATCATGCCTACTCAACCCGTTGGACTTCTTTGAAAAGGTCACTAAAGCAATGGTTGAGGGCAAAATCATTCACACTTGACCTGGCCAAGGCATTTGACACAATACCCTACTTGAGCATTGTTGATAAACTCAGGAGGTTAGGAACAAACCCGTATGTCACCCATTGGATAACTAACTGGCTCACAGACATGACCCAGGAAGTTAGAATTGGGAGTCCATCTCTACAAAGAGGCCAGTGACAAGTGGAGTCCCTCAGGGATCAGTCCTTGGACCGTTCCTTTTTTGATTTACTTCTCAGAAGCCAAGGCCAATGTCAGTGGTCTCTGGCTGACTAAATTTGCAAATGATTGCAAATTAGGAGCTGTCATTGAATCTCACACCAACACAAATGTTCTCCAGGAGGGGCTGACACAGATAAACAACTGGTGTCAGATCCATGGACTAAAACTAAATGCCAGGAAGTGCATAATACTATTCTTTGGGAAGTCATCCATCCCTGGTAACTATCATATTGACAACACACCCCTTAGAAATGACCCAGTAGTCAGGGACTTAGGGACACACATAGATAGTAATCTAGCATTTGATCATCACATGTCTACAGTGGTGAGGAAATCATTCTATGTTGTGCAATTTATAAACAAAGGTATGGCATCTAAACCCAATGAAGTCATTGTTCCACTGTATTCGGCATTCATCAGACCTATCATTGAGCACAATGCCTCATTTGGTATGTACCTGACCAGGCATATCCAACAACTGGAACTTCCACAGAGGTTCCTTACTAAAAGAATACAGGGCTTAAGTAAAATGCCCTATGCCAACCAGCTCAAGTCTCTATCCCTGTATTCTGTTTCCTACAGGCTTTTGAGGGGAGATCTATGCCTGGCATATAGGGCATTGTCAGACCCCACTCTGATGGACCTCCTGCATATCTACAAAACAAACAGCATCAGAATTACCCATTCTAAAGACTTAAACCTTGTCTGCAATATATATAGGACCTGCTGGAGAGATAAGTATGTGTCCCAGAGATTACCACTTCTATGGAACAGGCTCTCCATCCATGTGAAGTAGAGTTTCTCCCTAACCCAATTCAAGTCCAACTTGGACAATTGGATGAGAAGCCAAAAATTCATCCCTGGTTTGGCACCTATGTCTCTAATGGATAGAGGTAACCTGTAAATGGTTAATCTCCCAGGCCCATGTTTACACTTATCAAGGGTATCAGAACTTGTCAGAGATTTGGGATATATGGCTAGGCTTAAAAAGGCCCTTGTGGTCATTAGCCTAGTAAACACCTATGAACCTATGAACCTATAAGGGGGTTGTATGTAGCATTCTCAAAAGTACTACTTCTGCTAGCATCTGTTTTGCTGGTGATAGAAGGGGTTAGGAGATATAATGACTGACTCTGGCATTGGAAATGGGAAAGACCTGGGGTCTGGTGAGATGATGGGTATACTTGGCAGATGCAGTAGAACTATGCGAAGACAGTCTTTATCTTAACCGATAAGTGATACTCCTGCTTAATGTTTAGTTAAAATATTATATGACAATGATTTTATTTTTTTAAATTAAAGTAGAAGGGCAAATGGCATATCATAGAAGCAGATTACCTAGGAGGCATTCAAACAGCAGATGAAGGTAAAAACAAATGCAAAATACAACAAAAGAAGGAAGCTATTATTTGTAGCATGTCTTGGTGGTATTACTTTTAATGCAATAAGTCTACATAAGAAAATGGGGGAGCTGCAATGATGCTTGTGGGGACAGTGAGCACTGGTACTTCAATATAAACATGAGACAGTGGAAAGAAGAGGGTGGGAGATATAAGTACTTGGATATAGGTTGTTCAGGAGTGAAAGAGAGGGAAAGGAGAGTCATAGGATGATTAGTAATATACATATTTGAAGGCATCACAATATGAGGTCAGAGGTATGGTGAAACACCATTGAATGAAAGGGGGTGGAGGTATAAACCATGCTTGGAAGAATCTTTGTTTTATAATTAATTTAATTCCCTGTTGTATTCCACATGACAAAGTTACAGATGATTTGGCAATAAATGAAGATTATAGCTTCTTCTTTGATTTTTTTAATTTTCTCCACTGTTTACTCTGTTTTTCTCTATAACCACACTCACCAAGTGATGCTAGGTTAGGTACTAAGTAATAATTTACATGTGACATTAACATAATTATATGTAACGGCATTGTGGGTAATAAGAAAACAACTTACCTCTTTAGAGGAACTGTTTCTTATTTACATTGCAGTTGCAATATTACATCATCATGTGCTAATCTTCAATGTGAAGTGTTTCATCTGCAAGAACTAGATGGCAATTTTTTTTTCAGGTAGTAAGAAACTACCACTGATGCATTTAGCATGCAAATAGAGTAGCATATAAATTAATTTTAATTGTGAGGCATTGTGGGTACAGTCTTTCATGATGTCATGGCAGGGATTTTCAGTTCTGTGAAAAATATTCAGGGGCCTTTCTTACTAACAAAATAAAAAGTGAAATGAGTATGCATTTTGCATCACAAATGTATAGTTTGGTGCAGTATATGTTAAGGAGGTTATATCCAAAGGTTTGTGACTTACACTTGCTTTTGAACATGACCAATATACTTCAGCTTAGGACTCCAGTAGTTATGGTAAACCATGGGTAAGACTTAGGGATTATTATCTCCCAACACATGAAAGGACAGACAATACAAGACCAGAGGACATAAAAAGGAGTGGAACAGGAGGAAGTGGGTAATGGTCATGGGGATATGAGTCTGTTAGAAGCAGATAAAGACAGAGTGGAAGTTGAATGAAATCTTGGACCATGAGGGGGTTCAGACAGCTGGTGAAGAACTCTAACAGATAGTAGGGAATTTGGGATTTGCAGAGAGGTCATATGCACCCAGTTAAAGGCACATTAGTCAAAAGTGGTCATGTTCCCATGTGGTATAGTGTAGGAAGGGTAACAATACAAAGACAAAGATGATAGGAATGTTAGGAGAGAGAATTTTGTTACTCTATGGGACAAAGTCAAATAAGAACTAGAAGACCAGCATTAAACTGACATGAGTAACAGACTAGGGGAACAAGAGTGGAATGAAATCTGAAGGCTATAAATAAGGCATCAAGAAGAGCAAAAAAGAGAAGGCCAGTATGCTCAAATACAAATGTGAGACAGCCATTTGCAAGAATTAAATAACCACATCTTCTGGTCTGACAAATGAATGAATGTAGCTAATGAAAAATAAAGTGTTTAATAAAATGGTTCTATGAAAAAAGGCACAGTATGCAAAGTGGATGTGAGGAGTTATTTAAGTTATAGTACAAGGACTACAAAACGGTCAACAAAAATGATGAGGTTAGAAAAGGTGTAAGCAGAAATGGAGTTAGTAGAAGGGGGATACGTGCCCAAGGAGTGGCGTACGGCAACTGTGGTCCCACTCCACAAAGGCGGCGCCTCTACGGACCCTGGTAATTACCGCCCCATAAGCTTAACAAGTCTAGTCTGCAAAGCTATGGAGAGGATCATAATGGAGCTCATAAACAAAGATATAGGGGACTTGCAGACATTGGACCCGACCCAGTTTGGCTTTGTCAAGGGAAGATCATGCCTTTTGAACTTGGTCGACTTCTTCGAAACAGTCACCAAGGCCATTGATGAGGGAAAGGCAGTCCATACAGCCTACCTTGACCTTGCAAAGGCTTTACCCCACTCGGGTATTGTAGAAAAACTTACCAGCTTAAATGTAAACCCATATGTCACAAGATGGGTTGCAAACTGGCTTAAGGACAGAACCCACAGGGTTAGAGTTGCTGGCGCTGTGTCAGACTCCAAGCCGGTCACAAGTGGTGTCCCACAGGCTCGGTCCTTGGCCCCCTACTGTTTGGCATCTACTTCTCAGAAGTACAGGCCAACATGGGAGGACTTTGGCTGACAAAGTTTGCAGACGACTGCAAACTGGGCCATAGTGGAAAGTGCATCGGACACGGATATCCTTCAGAAGGGACTCACGGAAACAGATAGCTGGTGCCAGAGCCATGGCCTGAAGTTAAACGCCAAAAAATGTATAGTCATACCCTTCGGGAAAAACAAGGTAACCCCAAGCTACCATATAGGTGGCAATCCACTAAGCACAGAAGAGGTTATCAGGGACCTGGGGACCCAGGTTGACAGTGGCCTTTCTTTGACACTCACATTGCTAAAGTGGTTAGAAAGACCTTCTACATTGCCCACCTGATCATGAAGGGATTCACATCCAGATCTAGTGAGGTCATTGTTCCCCTGTACTCTTCACTTATCAGACCAATGATCGAGTACAATGCCCCATTCGGGATGTATCTCACCCGACATCTGCAGCAATTGGAGAGACCCCAAAAGTTCCTCACCAAAAGGATAAAGGGACTCCAAAATCTGTCATATGCTGCCAGATTGAAGAAACTCCAGCTCTATTCAGTCACATACCGTCTGCTCAGAGGTGATATGTGCCTGACATACAAGGCCATGTCCAACCGGAATTAATGGACATGCTCCACCTCAAAAAATCCAAATCCACCAAAACCACTAGAGCAAGCGACTTAAACCTTAGCACAGATATAAATAGGATGTGCTGGAGGGATAGATTTATCACTCAGAGACTCCCTATGCTGTGGAATAAAATCCCGGTCCATGTGAGGCAGAGCACCTCGCTGACTCTGTTCAAGAGAAATCTAGACCTGTGGATGGGAGATCGTAGGTTTACCCCGGGAATCATATCTGTGTCACTGCTGGACAGAGGCACAACAAACTAATGGGCACAGTATTTTTTTATATAAGGGGTGGCGTAAGCCACAAAAATTTGGGCTAGGCTTATAAATGCCTTAGGGCAGATAGCCTAGTATAAACCTATGAACCTATGAACCTATGATTCAGGAAGGAAAATAAAGATGTCTCCCTACCTGACTCATGCCCATTCATTCCCTTGCATCACGGGTCCTCCAGCTCCCATCAGGTGAGAGTCAGCTGGGAGTTCCAGCTTTCAAGCAGACTTTGGGGAGTTTGTACTTTCACTGGAAATCCATCAATGAGAGCATTTTGCATATAGGTCCCTAATCCTGACCCTGGAAGAAAGAAGTAAGGGTGAGACAGGCCTAACAAGGCTTAACAAGAATGAGAAGGAAACCACAGAACGATGAGAAAAACAGAATCACTGAATTATTATTATTATTATTATTATTTCTTTGCAAAGGAAAGCAAGGAAACAGTGCAATGATGGAGGAGGGCATAGAGGGCACACCAGCTCACAAAGACATATTTAGAGGAAAAAGATAGATAGGGAATGGTGGGTATTATGGAAGATTAACTACAAGAACCAGATGGCCTCTCTCTCTCTCTCTCTCTCTCTCCATTAGTTTAGCTAGTGGGCTGGTAGTTCTTCTGCTGGAGATCTAAAACAGATTACTGACCAGTACAGAAGAGTCAGATGCCAGGAGAACAGTAGGTGTGGTACCTTTCTAAAAATAAGGAAGTGAAATAAAATCCAGAAAACTTTAGGTCTGTTAGCTTAATAACAGTAATGGAAGATTCATGGATAGAATCCTGATGGGAAGGCTAGATTACTAAAGGATAAATCTTAAGAACTGCGATCAACATAGGCTCATTGACACTAGAAGACATAAAATCTGGTGCAGTTCTATCATTGGGTTACACAACAAGTTTGCAGGGTATCACTAATGGATGAGGTCCACATGGTGGTCTTTGGCTCAGTACCACGTGGATAGTTAATAGGAAGGTTGAAGGAACTGAAAGTAGGAGTAAGACTGAGAGTGGTTTGTTACATAAAGGAGAGTAAGAATCCAGAGGGCTGTGGTAAGAGGCAAGCATGGCAGGAATAAGGAAAGTGAGTAGTGCAATATTGAAAGGGTCAGTCTAGGACCTAATACTACTCAATTTGTTGGTTTCAGACTTATGAGAGAAAATAGAGAGCAGAACCAACCCCGTTGCTAATTACAGAAAGATAAAAGCAGTATTGGAGGCAGGGAAGAAAATTCTTTAGAAAGATTTGGAAAAGCTGGATAGTCAGGTCACTGTGAATGAAAAGAATTTTGGGGGTAAATACCTACATGAAAAAAATGGAAATGTGTAGAACAGCCAAGTCTAGTTTTGGGTACACGTGTTCAGACAGGATGCCATGCCTTTGTCAAGATCAGAGAAGAGAATTTTTGCAGCAGATATTTTGCAATATTTGACAAACACCAGGCAGGATTTTTGCCAGGTCAAAAATTTAACATTTCACAGATAGTGACATTTGATGCATGCCTGATGGTTGTTAATGCTAGGAGCATTACTAACAGTAACGTTTTTTATTGGAAAATCTACTACGTTCCCACAAGATTGAGGTTGTTATTGTTTGTGAAACATGGTTAAAGAACACTGACTGGAAACTAGTTCTGTCGGGATATAAATGTTTTTACTGTAACAGACATTCTAACAAAAAATCAGGTGGAGGTGTTATGATAGGGATTAAAGACAGTTATGAGACCTCTGATTATCACATGTTCAATGATAACACCAATGCTACAGACTGTAACTGTGACAATAAAGACAACCCTGGATAACAATTGTTGGAGTGTATAGACCACCAAAAGCAAGTGCAGATACCTTGAAGAATTCATACATTTCTTGCATGAAACATAGGAGGGAAGAATAATATTAGCTGGGGACTTAAATTTACCTGAAACAGACTGGAGTAATATTGATTCAACAATGTTATTAAGTAAATTATTCACAATGTATGTTCAGGAAAAACAATTGCTTCAGATTGTAAAAAAACCTACCAGGGGACAGAACATATTAGACATTGTTTGTGTTCCTAAAAAAATTACTGTTACTTAAAGGCAAGTTTTACTACCATTGATGTGCAGTGATCATGGGGTTATAAAGATTGATTTGTTGCTAGGTAATTCTGCCAAACTGAAATCCAAACCAATGCACAGAAGGTTAATTACAGATTAAATGGAAGCAAAACAGTCACTATGTAAAACTAACTGGTGTGAGGTATTCAGTGGAAAAACTGCAGATGTAATGTGGAAACTTTTGAAAGAGAAATTACTTGAGTGCAAAAAATCAAAAAAATGTTTAACATTAGGATCTAGGCATACAACATCGGGAAGAACAATATATCTGATTAAGGTGAGAGACAAAAAATATAAGAAATGGAAGAGAGGTCGAGCTACAACTTTGAAAACTGAAATAAACAAGCTAGACAAACAGATTAAGCATAGTGTGAGACAAGATCAAGAAAAAATTAAAGAAATTTTATATAAAGATATTCAGCATCACAGGAAATCTTTTTTATAGATACATAAGATGTGCAAGGAGTAAAGACACACAAACTGATAAACTGTATACAGATTCTAAAAATTATTCTCAGACACAACAGATTATAGATATATTTACAAAATCTTATGCAAAGCAGTTTGGTTCCACAAAAGGGCTGATAAGTTGTCCTAATGACATCCAGGTAAGCCCAGATACTGGAATCAAATTAGATTATATTGAAAAAGAACTGGGCAAACTGGATCCATACAAAGCACAGCGATGAGACTGAATTAGTAACAATGACCTGAGAACACTTCAGCAAGAACTTACACTTCCATTATATTTATTATTCAGTAGGTCATATAAATATGGGGAGATTCCTCAAGATTAGAGACATGTGCTTATTAAGTCTGTATTTAAGGGAAAGGGGAGTAGGACAAACCCAGAGTCATACAGACCCTTAAGTCTACTTTCATGTTGTGGAAAAATAATGGAGAAGGTAATATTGGATACGTTATTGTCAAAACTGGGTAGGTTAGGACTTGAAACCATATATCAGCATGCATATGTTGAAAACAGATCTATTGCCACCTGTAACATGATGTTCTATAACAATATAATAACAGCTATGAATGAAAAACTGTGCTGTGATATAATTTATATAGACTTAACTTCAGCATTTGACAGGCTCATGCACAAAACACTGATCAATAAATTAGTACAACTAGGTATTGATGAACTCTGGAAAGATGGGCAGCTGCATAGCTTACAAATAGGACATGGTAAGTATCATACAGCAGCTGAACAGATGAAATCCTTGGTTACACTCAGGATGTCTCACATGGCTCTATCATAGGCCAGTAATTGTTTAGATTGTATCTTTCAGACCTAACTTTTTCATCTGAAGTGTTCTGCAGTCTATATGTAGACGATCTGAAATTGAATAAACTGATTACATGTGTTACAGATATGGCATGTCTGCAAAATAACTTGACTAAATTGACCATTTGAGCACAGGAGAATAATATGCTGATAAATTCATCAAAAACTAAGCATATGAGATTTGGGAGATGTAAATTGTAAGGTGTATATTTAATACAACACACAGTGATTAAAACTGTAGACTAATTTAAGGACCTGGGTATATCGGCAGATTCAGCTATGAGTTTTTCTAATCATATCAACCAATTGGATAATGATAGTTATAAAACTATAGGCTGTATAAAAAGATTTATAAAGTCTAGGAAATCAAAAATGGTGGTCATTGTTTGTTAGTTACATTAGACCCAAACTTGAGTATGGAATAACAATATGGAAACCATATAAGAAAACAAATCATGAGTACACTGGAAATAGTACAGCAGAAATATACTAAGGGCAAACATGGATTTGAAAATTTAAGTTATTATGAAAGACTAAAATATTTGAACTTGTACAGTGTCTCTTATAGATCTCTAAGAGGTGATCTTATTAAGGTATATGGGGCATTTAGAAACAACTACCTCTGGGAATGTTTGGAATTATCAAAAAGTACTACATAATCATCAGACAACCAATGTAGGAGCTTCTATAGCAATGATAAGTGTACTAATTGGTTCTCTGACAGAGTGGCTGATGCATGGAACAGACTACCAAATTACATTAAAGCAAGTACTAGTTTAGATATTTTTAAGAACAGCCTGGAGACTTATTATGGGAACAAGAGTTTTGGTATATTGGCAAGCTAGAAGGGCATTAATGCCTGTGCTTGAAATATTTGTATGTATGTATGTATGTATGTATGCATGTTAGTGGGCAAAAACTTAGCAGATGAGATTTAACGCAATGCCCTTACAGTGTATTGTTATGACTGGCTAGTGGGTTATTTTGCTTGCTTGTTGATTTTCTGTGTATGTCAACACAACAGGGGTCAGCAGTGCCCTCTATAGATGCAGTCACTTAAGATCCTGCAAAAAACAAAAACTATGGCCAGTATTTCATGAATACCTGGTTGTGCAATGAGCACCTGGTTTATGCACAGGGCAGCACAGTACTGTAGAATATAGTAAGATTGAAATTCTTAGGGTGGGCTCTTAGAGTGCGAGGGTGGGTATGGCATAACAGCTAAGGAATTCACCTCACAGACATAAAGTACAGGGTTCGAGTCTGATCTTGGTTATTGACTAGGCTTAAACTAGGCCATCAGGGCAGTTAGCTTAATATTCATCTATGAGTTTTAGCCAAATAGTACCCAAGGAGTCTTACTATAAACCCCTATATTACCCAGTTACTGGGGTCCTCACATAAATAAACATGTCTTTAACAGTCTTGTCATAAACATTGTAGTCTCACTTAAATGGGACCCAAGTAAACCTATTCTTGATGCCCCATGGTAACCCCCCCCCCCTTATAATCCATGGAGTAATTGTCTGAAACCATGGTTAAGCACTTTCCTCCTGTCTCTGTAGCCAACTTGGTAAAAATGGGCATCATGAGACAATGTAGCAATTGTCTCATTTTTACAGAGAATCATCTAATTCTGAAACAATCAGATACAGTGTATGAGAGATGCAATTATACATTACCACTAGAAACAAGACTCTCACAGCCATTAAAATTACCAAACAGGTTGTCAGAAACACACACCACATTCTACCTACCACTCACACTAAACAGCAAGTAAGTAGACAAACATATGCTCATGTTTTTAAAAGTAATCCACCCAAACCTCAAAGGCCTCTTGGATGTAACTGTAACAGTAAGAATCATCAGCAATCTCACAAACATTCAATGAAAGCAACATCCACCATGACAAGTACAGCTTCCATTCATGGTTTCTCAGTAAACCCATAAGGCAAACTTCAACACAAACAAATGTTCTAGTTATAGGAGATTCCATTGTAAGATACACAGGTGTTGTAGTCACTAAGCTAAGCAAGGAGAGGGTCACAGTCAGCTGCCCATCAGACAAGGATCTGCTAGATCAGAGGGTCACATTTAGCTGCCTATCAGGCAAGGATCTGCTAGATCACACACAGAGTCAGGTCATTGAACACAAGTACTAGTACAGATCTGTCATCGTACATGTGGGTGTAAATGACCTGCACTGTATGAAAAGAAACATGCTGGAGCTCTCGGACTGTGTGCACCTGGCGGCTGGTATGAGCCCAGCATTGAGCAGCATTCTAACCTTCTCCAAGGAAGATTTCTTAATATGAGCAGAAGATAATTGTCTTTAACAATTGGCATAATTGTTGGTGTCATTTGAAGGGGATTTGTCATCTTGGGAGGACATGGTTGTCAGACAGAGTTCTTTCACAAGATATGGTCTGCACCTGTCTCCTTTAGGTGTTTGAATATTGGCTAAAACTTTGTTCATTCCCATAATGCTTTTTTTAGGCAGTGCTATCCTGATAAACCATCTAACATGAAAAATCCTGTCCATCTACTGCACAGGAAAGGACTAAAGGTGGACATGTCTCAATACTCTTCAAAAACAATTGCTCCTGCAGATTGGTCAAGCACTATAATGAATTTAAGTTTCTCCATGTCATATTCACCATAGACAAAGTCCCATAGTATATCATTGCAAGTTACAGGTACCAAAATTAACTTGAGTTGCTCTGAACTGAACCAAACATTTTAATACTGAGTGACTTCAACTACCACACTATAAACTGGGAAACATACAACTTCCAATACACAAGATCAGAGATTCCTTGACTTTGACACTACAAATGCTGTAGACCAGTTAGTCAGTTACCCTCTTGGGGCACCAACATCTTGGCTGATCCTTTGTAGCATTTACTTTTCAGAAATCAAAGCTAACACCAAAGGCCACTGATAGACCAAGTCTGGGGATGACTTCAAGCTCAGCACAATCATAGAATCCCCCAATGACACTAATATCCTTCAAGAGGGTTTACTGCAAGCTAATAACTAATGCTAGAGCCATGGTGTAAAACTGAATGCCAGAAAGTGTATAATAGAATCCTTTAGAAAGATGGCTACCCCTGGGAAATACCACATAGACAACACACCTCTAAAAGCAGACCCAGTAGTCAGGAACATAGCAGCATATGTGGTCAGTGACTTGGATTTTGACACATCATTTGTCTATTGTTGTAAGGAAATCATTCTGTATTGTGCAACTATATGCAAAAATATGCCATCCAGGTACAAAGACATCATTCTCCTGCTGTACTCATCCTGCTTAGACCAGTAATTGAATACAGCGCCTCCTTAAGTATATACCTGACCAGGTATACGCAACAACTGGAATGCCCCCAGAGGCTCGTCACAAAGAGAATGCAAGGTGTAAACCACATGGAATCTGCAATGTGTCTCAAAGCCTTATCTTTACACTCAGTCTACTGCAGACTACTGAGAGGTGATCTATGCCTGACTTACAAGGTATAATCTGATCCAGTACTGATGGACTTTCTGCACATCCACAAGTCTAACAGCATTAGAAATATCTGACCAAAGTATCTAAACCTTGCTTGCAGCATAAACAGAACATGTTGGAGAGACAAGTATATGTATTAGGAACTACTCCTACTCTGGAACAGGTTTCCCATGGGAAGCAGAGTTCATCCTTGACCATATACAAATACAACCTGGACCAGTGGATGTGGAATTGGAAATTTACCTCTGGACTTGTACCTATTCCCCACTGAACAGATACAGCTTGTTATGCCTATTCAACCTGATGGACTTCTTTGAGAAGATCAACAAAGCAATGGAAGAGGGCAAAATGGTTCACACTGCCTACCTTGACCTGGCAAAGGCATTTGACACAATACCCTACTTAGGCATTGTTGAAAAACTCAAGAGGTTAGGTACAAACCCATATGACAGTGGATGGATAGCCAACTGGCTCACAGACAGGACCCAGGAAATTTGAACTGGGGAGTCCACCTCCAGAAAGAACCAGTTACAAGTGCAGTCCCTCAGGAATCAGTCCCCGGACCTCTCCTTTTTGGCATTTACTTCTCTGAAGTCAAGGCCAATGTCAATGGTCTCTGGCTAACTAAATTTGCAGATGATTGCAACTTAGGAGCTGTTATTAAATCCCACACTGACAGAAATGTTCAATTAAGAGCTATCATTGAATCCCACACTGACAGGGTCCTAATGGAGAGATGAAAAGTCAGCAAGCAAAGGAGAGTAGTAGTGCTGAAATTGAATTCATCCTCAAGTTTTGGTGAGTGCCTCCATGAGGTGGACTCTGCTTTTCACAAAATCTCATCAAGGTGACGCTGATATATAATATAGCATATATCATGGACAGAAGTAGGCCAACAACAAAAAAGATAGCTGGGTGCACAAGACCCAGGATAAAAAAAAGTGCCCAATCCTGGTAGGTGCACTGGTGCCAGGACTGGAAAAAATGACAGTGTAGAATCCTCAAAATACAGAAACATTCCTTTAATGGGGCCAGGCCAGGCCCAGGAGGTGGATGGCCCCTCTGTTGTAGAAGGAAGTAGCAGTCCATAAAAATCTCAAAAATTGACTGGCCAAAGAAGAGCCATAAAGACAATAAAGTGTACTATTGAGGATAAAAAAGAAATTACATATTGTTACTATTATGTAAAAAGCCCAGAATTTCCAGACACAAGATATACAAAATTATTAAGAGAGAAATTAGAGGAAAGAAAAATACTTCCACAGGAAAAACTGTCAGAAACTTCAAACAAAAATTTGCATTCATTAATACAACAGATTTTTCAAAAACATTATATAGATCAAGAAACTTTGATCTGTTTGGAAAAAGAAGCATCTGAGGAAGTGCAAAAATATAAACAACAAAACCTTGAGATATTGCAAAAATAAATAAATAAATAAAGAACTGGAATATTTTACATACTGATGATAAACGTAAAGCACTAGTAGATCCCCACCCCAGATTTCCTTATACTAACAGCCAAAATCTGAAGTAGATTTTATGTAAGAACATACTTCCCAACAGGTCCATAATACATTCGAAGAGGTTGGGAACTTTTAAATGTAAGAAATGCAAGGCATGTCAATATGTCAAAGGAAATAGCATCTTTGTACATCCTGTGTCAGGTAGGAAGTATACACCTAGATTATATGTAGACTGCAGAACTAAAAATGTGGTTTATTTAGCTGAGTGCATATCATGCCAAGCATTCTATGTTAGGAAGCCCCATTACTTTTAAATCTACAGTCATCACTACTCACAAAACTAGATTCCAGATGTAACAAGATAGCAAAATTTGCCACCAATAATCGCCACTCTGTCCACCACTGTCTAGCCCTCAGACAGCTGCATTAGCTGGAACTCCCACACTATCTATTTCTCCTTCTGCTTATAGGTACACACAAACTAATATACAGGCCCCAAGACTGCCCTTCTCTGAACTTCGTAGTTAGCCTCTATAACCCTATTAGCTCCCTATGATCCAAAAACAAAGTCTTCCTCCAAGTCCACTAACCCAAGTTACCAGTAGGACAATTACTATACTCTTGGAAAATGGCCAAAGCCTGGAATAACCTCCCTCCTACTATCTGCTCACAACAAAGCCCTTCTATATTTAAAAATGAATTATGCCTTCATATTCTATCCAAATGGATTTGTAACTGTTCCACTTAATACTCTGCCATGATCTAATTCACCTAATTGTCACATACACTGACTATAGCCTATTCAAACACTGTAAAATCTCAAACTCACCCACAGGCTATAAACTACACTAATTCGGCCTTCATATTACTTCCCATTATTCACACATTTTTCCTTCCTTCACTCTCTCTCTCCTATACTGTCTAAGCCTCCCCTCTCCTCCATCTATTCTCCTTTCCATACTCTAGTTCTCCCTTCTCGCTCTGCTCCCCATCTGTTATATCTGTTCCAATTATGTTACTTTTTGTAAATATTGTAAATTATTGTCTTCTTCTTCTGTTTAACCAAGAATAAAAACCACTTGGCACGACAGGACCCGGAAGCACGTAAACAAAGGCTTTCAAAATAAGCAGATGAAGAAATCAAACAGCTGCTAGGTCTCCAAAAAGATCCTTTAATATAACAAGGCAAAGTAAAAATCCACAATATCTTCCAAGCGCTTTCACTCGGCCACTTGCGAGCTTTTTCAAGGCAAAAAACATTGCTGGAAGTTCATTCACATTAAATACTTCCAGAATCATCACATGACTTCCTGTGAACCTTTCCCAACAGGAAAATCACCATATAAGGAAATTCTAAAATGCATTCTTATTATCATTAAAAATAATTCATTTTCTAAAAATCTTGGTAACTAGATACCATATTAAACATAAAATCAAATCAAACTGTTAAAATGTGGCAAAAAACAATTCTGCAAAATATTTTTATAATCACAAATAAATGCAGTGACCCCTTTACCCTCGGGGGTAAAATCAAAACTCCAAATTGAAACCTAAAGTTACTGAATAGTATTGTAAAACATTTCTTTCCTAAGTTTCAAATATATAACATGACATTCCATATATCTTATTATAAGATTTTGTAAATTCAAAAATGAGTAAAACAATAAATGTCATGTTGTCAAGCTATCCACACGGGACAGTATGGGCCAAGCTGTAACACCTACAGGTACACAGCTACAGAGGACTATTACATATCAGGTGGACCTATATGACTACAAAACCAACACCAGGCAGACCAAAGCAATAGGATATACCAAAACTGAATAGAAATGTAAAATCAGGACACCCTTCACACGAACTTCTGTTGAATCACCACAAAATGATTTATTGATGCTTCCTAGTATCTCGGCCAATCAAACGGGAATAAACTTCAGCATCAATACCACACTTTAAATACATTTACAAAAGCACTTATTTGTGAATTAATGACCTAATTAACCAATTTCATTTGTTCTAAAAGAACAAATTAAAGTGACAGTGCTACAATTCAACCAAAGGTGCATGTAAAAGTATATATAAATAGGAATGCAGGTACAATATTCAGTATCTAAATACTACATATACATATATAATAAATAAAATAAAATCAGACAACTGACCTAATAAACCAATTTAGTTTGTTCTATACAAGCAAGTCAAAACAACAGTACTACAATTTCATTAGAAATACATATGAAATATAAATAGGTTCATAGGTTCATAGGTTCGTACTAGGCTATCTGCCCTAGGGCATTTATAAGCCTAGCCAGAGTGTGTGTGGCTTTCACCACCCCTTAGGATGAGAATACTACGCCCTTTTAAGGTTTAGTTTACTGTGCCTCTGTCTAGCAGTAACACAGAGATGACTCCCGGGGTAAACCTACGATCTCCCATCCACTCGTCGAGATTTCTCTTGAATAGAGTCAGTGAGGGGCTCTGCCTAACATGGACTGGGATTCTGTTCCAGAGTGTAGGGAGCTTCTGGGTTATGAATCTGTCCCTCCAGCACATCCTATTTATTTCTGTGTTGAGGTTTAAGTCTCTTGTTCTCGTGGCTCTGATGGATTTGGATTTTCTGAGGTGGAGCATGTCCATTAATTCCGGATTGGACATGGCCTTGTACGTCAGGCACAGATTACCTCTGAGTAGGTGGTATGCGACTGAATAGAGCTGGAGTTTTTTCAGTCGGGCAGCATATGACATATGTTTAAGACCCTTTATCCTCTTGGTGAGGAACTTTTGGGGTCTTTCTAACTGCTGCAGGTGTCGGGTGAGATACATCCCAAATGGGGCAGTGTACTCAATCATTGGCCTGATAAGAGAAGAGTACAGGGGCACAATGACCTCTCTTGATCTAGATGTGAAACCCTTCATGATAAGGTGGGCAATATAGAAGGTCTTCCTAACCACTTTGGCAATGTGAGTGTCAAATGAGAGGTTACTGTCAACCTGGGTCCCTAGGTCCCTGATTACCTCTTCCGATTAATGGATTACCACCTATGTGGTAATTTGTCGGTACCTTGTTTTTACCAAAGGGTATGACTATACATTTTTTGGCGTTCAGCTTAAGGCCATGGCTCTGGCACCAATTATCCGTTTCTATGAGGCCTCTCTGAAGGATGTTTGTGTCCGCTGGAGTATCAATTATGGCGCCCAGTTTGCAGTCATCTGCGAACTTTGTCAGCCACAATCCTCCTATGCTTGCCTGTACCTCAGAAAAATAAATGCCGAACAAGAGGGGTCCCAGGACTGAGCCCTGTGGGACACCGCTTGTGACTGGCTTAGAGTCTGACATAGCTCCAGCAACTCTGACCCTGTGGGTTCTGTCCTTGAGCCAGTTTGCAACCCATCTTGTGACATATGGGTTTACATTTAAGCTGGTGAGTTTGTCTATGATGCCCGAGTGGGGTATTGTGTCAAAGGCTTTTGCAAGGTCAAGGTAGGCTGTGTGATCTGCCTTACCCTCATCAATGGCCTTAGTGACTGTTTCAAAAAAGTCGACCAAGTTCAAAAGGCAGGATCTGCCCTTGACAAAGCCAAATTGGGTAGGATCCAATGTCTGTAGGTCCCCAATGTCTTTGTTTATGAGTTCCATAATGATCCTCTCCATAGCTTTGCAGACCAGGCTCGTCAAGCTTATGGGGCGGTAATTTCCAGGGTCCGTAGAAGCACCGCCCTTGTGAAGTGGGACCACTGTTGCCATACGCCACTCTTTGGGTACGTATCCTGTAGTAAGGCTAAGATTAAACAGCAGCCTTATGTGTGGGTTTAGTTCCTCTTGGAGTTCATGTAGCACACAGCCCGGGACACCATCCGGTCCCATTGATGCTGTATTTTTAGCTTTAGAGAGGGCGGCTCTCACCTGGGCATCTGAGATGTTAGGGAGGCTACACTCTGCTGGGATAGTTATTTTTCCTTTTGGGGGGGGGAGGAGAAATTTGCACTGAACCTGTCTGCCAGAATGTTGGCAATGTCAGTGGGTTCAGTGTATTTTGTGTCATTTTGGACTAACTCTGAGCATATCTGGGAGTTTCCACCCAAGTTTCTAACATAGCTAAAGAAGGCCTTGTGATTGTCTTTTGTGTCTTTTGTGATTTTTCGCTCAAAGTTGGCCTTGGATGATTTTATGAGTGATTGTAGTTTTTTGCTAGTACTGATCAGAGATGCCTTCCCTTTTAGGGATTTTGTTCTGTCATGTAGTAGCTTCCTCCTCCTGTTGTAAAGTTTGTTTATGGCTGGGGTCCACCAGACCGGGCGCCTGCCTTTGGGGGAATGGGTCTTGGTTTTATTTGGGATTGCATGATCCATGCATTCTTGAAGGTGCCCATAGAAGGCATTTGCAAAGGATTCAGCAGTGTGGGTTGTGGTTTCCACTGGCCCAGGGGCCTTGAAAGATACCACTTCAGTCTTAAGAAGTGTGAAGTTTGCTTTTGAGAAGTTCTTCACTGTGGTCTTTTGTGCAGGGGGTGGGGGCAGGATGTGGATTTCCAGTGAGATTAATTTATGGTATGATCTTACCAAAGAGGGATATACTTCCGGTGTGGAGCATTTTGTCACCATGTTTGTGATGATCAGGTCTAGTATATTGTCTCCTCTTGTGGGAATGGTGACTAGTTGTTCCATTGCATTTGAGTTTATGAATTCTATGAACCTTTGGGCTAGGGTGTTGGGGCTTGAGTAATGTTCCCAGTCTATGTTTGGGTAGTTGAAGTCTCCCAAAATGATGGTATTTGGAGAGACATTCATACTCTCCAGTGTCTTCAGGAAGGCTGTGTGGGGTTCCTGAGTTTGAGAGGGTGGTCTGTAGCATGCTACAAACTGTAAGGCAGTTTTGCCTATGGTTAGTTGCACCTGGATAGTCTCCGATGCTTCGTGCGTTTCCACTAACCTGGAGGTGTGGGTATCTTTGATGAAAATGGATACTCCCCCTCCTTTTGTGGTTCAGTCCAAGTTTTGGGGCCGGAAAGCATGATATGAGGTTAAACCTGATAGTGCTGGGGTACTCTCAGGAGCCTTGAACCAGGTTTCAGTCACTGCACAGACATCGATGTTCTCCATACTGAGGAGGGCTTCGAGGGCGTGCATCTTGAGGTTTAGACTTCTGGCATTGAGCAGCATTACCCTTAGTTTTTTTCCACTTGTGTTTTCTAGGGCGGTAGGTTTGTCATTTGAGCCTTGCCTAAAAAAGGCACTATGGGGGTGGCAAGAGCCTTGGCCAATATCCGGAAGCCCAGGGTGACAGGTGCAAGCCATCCCTTGCGAAGCAGCGTGGCTTGTCAAGCATGTCATCCCAAGCAGACAGACATTGGATCCCCTTAGAATGACACCAGTAATTAAGCCAATTGTTAAAACTGATCATTTTGTCTTTGTACTGTGGCATCATTCTTGGTGAAGGTAAGATGCTGCTCAGGGTCAGGGTCATACCGCCTGGGCTACATAATCAGAGAGCTCCTCTATGTCTCTTTTCATGTAGTCCAGGGAGGTATCGTCTCAGGTCGTTCACACCGGCATGTACAATGACTGAGTCATATTTGTACTTGCTGTGGAGTGACCTGAGTGCTTGTGTTATGTGGCGGATTCTAGCTCCCGACAGGCAGCTTACTGTGACCTTTTCCTTGTTCAGTCTGGTGAGCGGGACGTCAGTGTGTCTGACTATGGAGTCACCTATTACAAGTGTGTCTGGCATGTTGTTTGGCCTTAAGGGCTGTGACTGTTTAGCACACTGACTTTGTGAACTATGTGTTGCATGTGCTATGTCTTGAGGTGGTGGTTGCTTGGGTGTCTGCTTTGGAGGCCTCTGTTGTTTTGGTAGATTTTTAATCAGTGCCCCCGAGTATATTTTTGTGTGTTTATGTATTTGGTTTGCAGTTGTGATAGTTCTATGTGAGACTGGGTTTGTGGTGTGCGTGATTACCTTCTCCTCCTGACTGGTCTTGCCAGTACTGAATTGAGAGAGCTCAGCCTCCAGTTTGGCTATATAGTTGCATCTCTCGCATATATTTGTATTTGTTGGGAGGAGGAGAGGGTTGTCTGTGTACATGAGGCAATTGTAACATTGCCTCAAGATTCCCAGATTCACCAGCTGAACAGGAGAGGATGCCAGCAACTGACCCTTCGACATGCTAGAAATAGTGAAAAAGATTGCTGTGTAACTGAGTCAGAAAGGACCTATAGGGAAATGGGTACTCAACAGAATTTAGGTGAATGAAGTACTTTCTTTTGTTTAAGAGTGCTTTACCTGTGTAAAAAATGCTTTAGGAGCAAGTGCTGAGCTTTTCAGATAGAGTATAGGCTGTTTAGATTGCAAGTAGAACAGTTCTAAGGGAAAAATTGAACAGCAGACTTGGTGGAAAAAGTTTCACCTTGTTTAACCAAGTTTAACCTTGTTTAACCGGCGCTGCACTATGTGCACAACCGTGCAAAGCCGTGCAAATGCGGATTTTAAGCAGTGAACTACAAAAGAGCTAGGAATGGTCCCAAACAACCAATTACTACAGCTTCTTGTGCTGAGGTCACTTCCCCCAAGGACAGGTAGGCTGCTCAAGGCTCCCCACTCCCACTGGTGAGCAAAGAAACTTCCTTCTATCCAAGTAAGGTAATGGACAACACAGGAACTACACCACAACCCAGAATACAGCAATGCCTGTATACTGGTCTAAACTAGTCGAGAAAGGCGGGAAAACAAGGATTATTTTTTTGTTTTTTTTTTTGTAGAAACATACAGAAAATGCAGAGACGGTGATAAATTAGTTACACAGGCTAGCACACTTTAGTGGGCAGCCTCCACAGTTAAATTAAACAAACAAACAAGCAAACTTTCGATTAAATTCGACTAAATGTAACTTTAAGTGCAGATTTTAAAATAAATGCAGTAATCAGTAAAAAAAACAGTTCAGGCTAGTTCAAAGTAAGCAACAGAAGCTATTTCCAGTGAAAAAAAGCAAAGATACTTAAATCCAGAAGGTAGTCGCTTTTTCGAGTTCCTTGCTGCTAGGACCACTCTGTAAACCCACGTGGAGCTTGTCTGAGCAGTATAGCCAGAAAAAAATGCCCAGAGGCGGATTTTAAGCAGTGAACTACAAAAGAGCTAGGAATGGTCCCAAACAACCAATTACTACAGCTTCTTGTGCTGAGGTCACTTCCCCCAAGGACAGGTAGGCTGCTCAAGGCTCCCCACTCCCACTGGTGAGCAAAGAAACTTCCTTCTATCCAAGTAAGGTAATGGACAACACAGGAACTACACCACAGCCCAGAATACAGCAATGCCTGTATACTGGTCTAAACTAGTCGAGAAAGGCGGGAAAACAAGGATTTTTTTTGTTTTTTTTTTGTAGAAACACACAGAAAATGCAGAGACAGTGATAAATTAGTTACACAGGCTAGCACACTTTAGTGGGCAGCCTCCACAGTTAAATTAAACAAACAAACAAGCAAACTTTCGATTAAATTTGACTAAATGTAACTTTAAGTGCAGATTTTAAAATAAATGCAGTAATCAGTAAAAAAACAGTTCAGGCTAGTTCAAGATGCAAATACAAAATTCAGAGTCTAACAATTAAATTTACATGTATAATGTTAAGAAGAGATGTAGCAGGACACACACAAAATAAATGCTTCATTGTAAGCAACCACAGTCACAATAAAAATGCCAAAATAGTACAACGAAGCAACCAAGATATCCCAAATGGTATAAAAACATGTACTTTATTCGATACAAGTGCACAGGGTAAGCGCTTTCACTAAATGAGCTTCATCAGATCATATGGTCGTTGTACTATTTTGGTGTTTTTATACATGTATAATGGCCTAAAGAATCTACCAACTATGTACTGTATATATAATATATAATAAATATCACAAGGTACCTTGCTATAAACTGGTCATATACAAACAAATACTTTCAATACATATTAATATTGAGTTTCTGATTCAAACCCCTAGGATGAAGTGTATTGAAATTAATAATAAATTTGGCTTCCAATTTATTACGTATATTTGAAAAATCCTCACCTTGTGTGTAGAAAGGTTTTGCTAAAATGCCAAAAAATAAACTGGCTGCTGAACCCCCATGGGCCATGTAGAAGTGGTAAGCAACAGGACTCTCTAGCCTACAGTTTCTGATATCTCCTAGATGTTCCAAAATTTAATTTTTAACCATCCTCCTAGTCTGTCCTACATACTATCTGATTGGCATACAACCACAACCAAGAATATATACCACCCCACATGACCTACAGGTAAAATGACCCCTCACTGTGTATTTAACATTATTTATCATGTTACCATTTAGATTTTTTAACCTACTACATACCTTACATCTGCCACTTGCAGAGCTTCCCTTCCAGCCAGCTTGCATCACAGGTTTCCTTAAATTCAGCAACTCCTTTAAATTAAGGAGCCTGCTGTAGGAGAAAATCACTCTGTCTGGAAACAAATGCCCAATATTGTCATCCTCACTAACAATGGGCCAAAACCTTTCCACTAGTTACTTGAGTATCGCAGTTATGGGAGAGAATCTTGAAACAAAAAACAGCCTATCCCCATTTAAATGCCAGTTTATTTTTTGGCATTTTAGCAAAACCTTTCTACACACAAGGTGAGGATTTTTCGAATATACTTAATAAATTGGAAGCTAAATTTATTATTAATTTCAATACACTTCATCCTAGGGGTTTGAATCAGGAATTCAATATTAATATGTATTGAAATTATTTGTTTGTATATGAGCAGTTTATAACAAGGTACCTTGTGATATTTATTATATATTATATATACAGTACATAGTTGGTAGATTATGTAGGCCATTATATGTGTATATTTAATTGTTAGACTGAATTTTGTATTTGCATCTTGATTTATATTTCATATGT
This sequence comes from Protopterus annectens, assembly GCF_019279795.1. NCBI lineage: Eukaryota > Metazoa > Chordata > Ceratodontiformes > Protopteridae > Protopterus > Protopterus annectens. The sequence goes on from NC_056751.1 coordinate 802,935,282, forward strand.
ATTTTGAATGAAATTGTAGTGCTATTGTTTTGAATTGCTTGTATAGAATGAATGAAATTGGTTTATTAGGTCAGTTGTCTGATTTTTAATGTTATTATATATGTATATGTAGTATTTAGATACTGAATATTGTACCTGCATTCCTATTCATATATACTTTTACAAGCGCCTTTGGTTGAATTGTAGCACTGTCACTTTAATTTCTTCTTTTAGAACAAATGAAATTGGTTAATTAGGTCATTAATTCACAATTAAGTGCTTTTGTAAATGTATTTAAAATGTGGTATTGATGTTGAACTTTATTCCCATTTGAAGGCACATTGGCCAAGGTACTAGGAAGCATCAATAAATCATTTTGTAGTGATTCAACATAAGTTCATGTGAAGTGTGTCCTGGTTTTACTTTTCTATTCAGTTTTGGACCTATATGACTATCAAGGTGTATTGTGGACTGATATAGTGTGATTGTGCCATTGACATAATCATGTCGATGATAGATCTATGACAGAGGGATTAGGTGACTGTGATTACAGTCCATGACAGAGTGACACTTGAGAGATATGTATTGTGTACAGTACATAGAGTGAACAATTATCATGCCGTCCTTGGCAGGCATGGGGTTAGACTGTCAGCAAACATACACAGACACACCAGGCACACAGGCATACCAAGATTACACATTTTATTTATTGTAATATCTTTTATTAGTATTGTACTTGTTGCCTTTATTTTCTGATGCCTTATCACATTCCTGATCATTGTTGTTAGCAGTCTGTTACTTCTAAACACACAAACTATTAACACATAGTAAGGACTATTGCACCCATTTACCTGTAATTCCTGTGGGGAGAAAATATGTTAACAATTCATAACTGATTCAGTAATATTTATTATTAGTTGTCACTGGATCCGAACACTGGTCTGTGTGTGACAAATGTACGTCAGACACAGCATTTAACAATCTGAGCTACTGAGCCACTGCAACTGCCTGATATTTGCCTAGAGCTCACCTGGAAAGAAAATATGACCTTGTAATTGCAGTACAGTTTTATACAAGACTGCAGTGACTGTTGAACACACATGCATGAGATTCATGCATGACAGAGATACTAGGTAAACTGCCCATTAATATACAGAATGCAGGTGTACACAATAAACTCCTCGTGGGTGGAAATATCTGTGAAGTGTACAAACCATATTGGAGTATTGGATTGGCTACCTGATCCATATACAGTTGCAGATAGTATATTTGCAGTCTACAGCTATTACAGTATCATACCTGCCTACAACACTGTACCTTGGAGCAGGAATGCATATAGTTGAAATGCAATGGTTAACACAGGACAATCCTGATATACACAATAAACCTTGTGTGTTCCTGGTATTGCTTCAGATGTTAGTGCAGAAAATTTCATAATGCATATATCTTATAGTACAGCTCTAAAGCTACAGTTTAGCATAACGCGTTCTTAGCTAACCATGAGTCAGTTAGTGGTATTCTTTGTGTTGTTAGTTCAGAGCAGATGTCATACTCAATTTCATGAACAACAGCCCTACCTACACACATATTGCACAACACAGCTTTATTAGTGGTATCTTCATGCAGTTATTGTCACATTTTCTAGTCTTTATTAAACAACATTTGGGATAATGTAGGTGTTGCACAATTATTGCAGTAGAATCTTTATTTCATTAACATTGCCAGGTTTAATGCTTTTGTCTTCATTGCACTATACTTTGCAGTAGACAGCTATTGCAGTACAGCCCTATGTCCACATTCATTGCATTACACAAATCTGTACAGTATGTACTTACTGGCAACAAATTAATCTGTACTCACCACACTCATGTCACAACCTGGCCAGGCACACTGCATGGGCCTCTAGGTTGCGAGCTTTTTCCTCTGCAGCTGTTGGGAGAGGAGCACACCATTATGAGTACCTGTCTATCACACATTCAGATTAGGTAATGGTAAAACAATGCTAACAGTGCATATAAATTTGTGGGGCATTCCAGTAACAAGTAGTGTGGACCCAGGTGTCCAGAAGTCCCCTGTTCTGCCGCTTCAGATCATGGAAATGGTGGTGGACCTGTTCACCTGTGTGGGGGATACCTGTTGCACTGGTGAGATTGTGTGCCAGCAGGTCCCAGGCCTCTGACTTATACTCCAATCCCTGGTACTAGCCCTGCAGCTGCTGGACATCATGTTATTTCACTAGGAGTCCAACCATAATCCTGGACTTCAGAATTCCCCACTGCTGTGCACAGAAGTATGCACTCTCTCCAACACCTGCCATAGTTCCTGCATAGTTCAAACTCCAACAGGTTATGCTATATCCCTGCCTGTTGCACTTAAATAAGCCTGTTTTCCCACACTTGCACACCACTGGGCCATTTTTAAAAATGCGGTACATAACTTGGCACCATGCAAACCAGCTTAGCTGAGCTCTACAGTGCTTAAACTGCCAACATTTACCAATGCTTAGCAGTGCACAAACTAGCTTAGCTGAGCAGTGCTTAGACTAGCAAATGCTGACCAGTGTGCAAGTGCGCAAACTAGGTAAGTGGTGTTTAAATGTTCCTTGTTTAAGCAGTGCTTGGCAAGGCTTAGCTGTGCTTAGCAGAGCTTAGCTGAGAGCAGTAAAGCAGGATTTAAAAATAATTGGCATAATTTGTATTTGGAAAATAAATGCTTAATAATCTGTCTGTGAATTCAATTCCTGGACCTACTGCACATAAGGCCATCACTCTAATCGTTTGGCTACATGGACATGTAGAATTCTGCTATACTTTTACATATACCTCTGTACTACATTTAAGCACCGTTGAGCACTGCACAGTGCCACGCAAACCCACTCAGCTATACTTAAACTTGACCTTTGCATTCATAATTAAATGTATCTGATTTCTATTTTTAGATGTCTGGCACATATCAATTGCTGTGCACTGTGCAGTGCCGTGCAAACATAAAAAAAATTATTTAATACATATGCATACATTGATATACTGCACTTTCACAGTGCAGGGGGTGTGTTACTCATCTCCAGACATAGTAACACACTCCCTACACTGATTCAATAACCATGTTACATGGCTCTCCATCAGTAATGTGTCTTCATTCATATGCATGGAGTGCTACTGAAGGGCTACTGAGTACACGGCCATGGTACCTACCGTGTAGGCTTTACACTATGCCTAAATGGATTTTATTAAATCTGGGGGCCTATCTTTGAACCAGCTGTGGAATAATAGGCCTGGATGGTAGAATAATTGCCAAGCTATGAATCTTTTGAGTACAAACTACTAATATTCAGGCCTATTCAGTATAATGAAAATCATACAAATCCATACAAATATGATTTGCTTACTCCAGCTTTAGGAAATCACCATCTGGTTAACTGCAAGTTTTGTTGATTTCAAATCAAACAATGTCTTTGTAATTTTCTTGCATCTTACAAGAATCCCTGCAGTTATAAACTATATAAATAATTTGTCATGTCCATAAGTACTACACCCTTGCTTTGTCTGCTTTCATTATTCTTATGTTTTTGATAAAATGTATAAAGCAGTTCCTTCTATAACAGTAAGTATCTTGGTAAGTGGTTATATAAAACTGTTCTGATGTGTATCCCTCTGAGTAACAGCTAAAAAGTGGCAGAAAAAAAGTCATGGAAGAAACAACAGTTGCACTAACATCTGAGAATGACTTATCTTAAGATGTGTATTAATAAACAAATGTAGAATGCAGAAACACATTATAATATACTGTACTTTGTTCAATAAGTACTTATGGGATCAAAAGACTGTAGCAACTTAAAGCAATAAAAAAGAATAATATTCTTATTGAGTATACCAAGTTAGTTACAAGATACTGTATATTTGAAGTAATTAAAACATATTTGCATACCACAAAACACAAGATATCCTTCAAAGTATGACTTTAGGTTACTTAGTGGTTTCATCATGCACATTGCCTTTTAAAATTCTTTTTAACTGAGCATATATTTTATAACAATTTTCAGAACAAAAATCTAATTTATTTTCTTTAATTTCTACAAACGTAAAAATAATATCATCAGTGCATATTACTATATCTTTTATTTTGTGTTTCTCAAAGTGTGCCCCGAAAACTGTTATCAAAAGTATGATTTTCTTTTTGAAAATGTCTTTAATGTGTCACAGCTCTCTTTCCTATTAAATACTCCCTTGTGTTCAGCTCAGGTTTTAACACAATAACATAGCACTTGGGAAAAAATATGCAGCCAAGCAGTCCCATACTAGATGCTACTATGGCAAATATTTCTACAGCAACCGTATACTTTCCTTTAGTGCTTAGGTAGGCTGGGATGAAAGACAGCCAAACGCTGCAGAATACAAGCATGCTAAAAGTGATGAATTTGGCTTCATTAAAGCTGTCAGGTAGCTTCCTTGCAAAAAAGGCTACTATAAAACTCACTGTTGCCAGAATACCGAGGTATCCCAGTACAATGCAAAAAGCAATTATAGAACCTTCATTACATTCATTTATTATGTTGGTTTCTTGAGATGCCATATCCATTTGTGGAAAAGAGGGACATAAAGATGCCCAGCACGTACATATAAGCACTTGTACAATAGTGCAGACAATAACTATAAAAACGGGTGTCTTGTACCCAACCCATTTTTGTAACTTACTGCTGGGTTTTGAGGCACTAAAAGCAATAACCACAGTGGTTGTTTTTGCTAATATAACAGATACACATAGGGAAAATGTTATCCCAAATGCAGGTTGTCGGAACATACAGTTAAACCTCAGCGGTTTACCAATAAATACCAAGGAGCAGAGGAAACACAACATCAGCGCCAGCAGAAGAAGAAAGCTCATTTCACAATTGTTTGCTTTCACGATTGGAGTGTCACGATTCTTAATGAAGATGCAGAATATGACCACAGTGATAAAACCAAAGGATATTGAAATGGTTGATAAAGTTATTCCAAGAGGTTCTTCAAAGGATAAAAATTCAATGCCTTTTGCAATGCAGTGTAAGTGATTGTTGCTGGCCCACTGATCTTCTGGACATTTGATGCATTCAGTGGCATCTGGTAAAAAAAGAAAAACAAGCCTATGCTGAAAGACACAGCTGTTTAATTCATTTAGATAGTAATAAGGCTGATAATTATCATATAGCCACATATTTATATAATATATGCATACTCATGTGTTGCCAGTACTAGAATGAAAGTCAGATATATAAAAACATCCCATACAATGATTAAATAGCATAGTCAATCCTAATTTTTATTGTAACAACTGATATGCTGTCCTATAAATCTAGATTTACGTTACAGCTAAAAGAATAAAGTGAAGCATTTTTTTCTGTAGTTACAGTGCTTTGCATTGCCAGCATTTTTTTATTCATCTAAATATTTGACTAATAGAAAATTACTTTTCCTGTTTTCTTGTTTAAAGTTTGCCACTGTACTTAGTTTTAAGACTAAGAAGAAGGAATGAATTTATCAGTTGTTAAATAGAATTCATTCTGGCAAACTGTATACTTTTACATAATTTATTTTACTCCTCTATATGTATTACCAGCTAATTTATTTAATTTCCTTGTGTCATTCTACCTTCAGTTTATAATACTATATCCACATCTGAATACATATTAAGTGATTTTCTTAACCTGGTAAAGCTCACCTAGTTTTATTAAAGCTGGCCTAATAACTAAGTGAGGAACTATAGGCCTCACTTCTACCATCACTATCAAAATAGTGATCAGAAAATTACTACTGTGCATAAATTTCTTTTAGTGCAAAACACTGGTGCAGTGGTTAAAAAACTGTGGCCTCTGGTTCAGCAGTCAGTTCCAGTCTGGGATCCTTTTATGTAGCATTTCTATGGCCTTTCTGTGTGTACATAGCTTTTTACCAGGCTGATTTCTTCCTAAATGTTAAAGACTTGTCCTAGCTGGATTTGCAGTCATCCATGTAGTCTGATGGTATGTGTGTGTCATGTGTGAGTGAGTGTATGCATCCTACAACAGGCTGACATCATATCCAGAAATAGCTTTTTTGCCTTTCACCCACTGAGTGTTAGGAGAGGCTATAGCTCTCAAACAGCTAAGAACTTATCCACAGGTCTTGTCTATTATCTGATGAGTTAACTGAATTTTTAAGAAATTCTTATATATCTAAACTGAACTATTTTTAATATAATTTTGCCATCCATATTAATCTCCTTGAAATATGAGTATGTTTTCATTTCCCTTACCATCCGCATATTCTACTCAGTAATTACACAATTATTTCTCGGAGCACATCCTGCCATGTTTCCATGCATGTACAGTAATCCATAATATGAAATTGTTTTGTCTCCTGCCCCAAAGTCATCTTATGACCTGCCTTTATTTTTTTGCATCTCTTTGCTTTTGCTGCCTGCTGATCATCAATCTCTCTTTACAAATCCACCCATTTGTTCTCCTGTCTCTGAGGGTCAGCTGAAAGTGGGCATCATGTATGCAGCCACCAATGGTAGTTTGAGATTTCTTTCCATTTTTCTCCCCTATTCTCTGTGCACCTGCTCAGCTATGGCCCATTGCTGGACTATGCAATGGATGTCAGCATTGCTCTGCTACTCATATCTCCAGATAGATATGATATCAGCAAGAATGCTATTCCTAGTCACAAGAGATACCATGTGACTGTTTCCATGGTTTCCTCTAGGGAAACTAGCCAGTGAGCATGTACACCCCAGAACAGGCAGAAGTATCTTCACTGCCCTCATCTTCAAGTGCCCAATCCAATATTCAAGCTCAGTTTGACTAGGCCATAGTCTGAGCTTTATTCTTCTACACCATTGGTACAAGCTCCTACATCTTTCTGAAGGGATAGAACCATTTTATCTTTGACCCATACACTTCTCTCAAGAACCAGTATTAATAGGAATTACTGTTTTTCCAGTATGCCCTTAAGGCAGGATCATAACAGACCAACAGAGTTCCAGAATCCAATGCAGGCTAATGGGTTTTCTTAACAATTTTATTGCCCTTTACATGTATCACTTAAATACATTTATAATTTATCATAGTATATTCCATGAAGAGATAGCACTCACTACTTCATTTCACAGTACAAATCACCATCTTAGAATCTAAAATATTTCTAATTATCTGTTTAATCTCTGTATGTACTTCTAATTTCAGTTTCTATCTTCTTGCTATGTTTATTATGTTTTTACTTATTGTCTTACGGTCTTTGCTTTATCAATATTTTAAAATACATTTTATTTAACATATACTTTACTTATTTTTCCTAATATTTCTTCTAAATTTTCATGCTTGGGTTTCATGTTTTGTAACATGTTTCTGATAAAGTCTTATAATAAAAATTGAGGTAATCTGAGTCAATTTCCCTCTTCATTGAATTATCTGTTTGCCCTTGTTTTCCTCTTTCAAGAACCCTACTTCTATTGTTATACTTTCCAGAAACACTATTTATGCCCTGTTATACTTGCATCATGTCCAATCCCTCAATGTTGATTTGAATGTCTCTGCCCTCGCACTGAAGTTTTTCCTTTCATCATACTTTTCAACTTTTAATATGCCCGCCTTTTCAAGCGATAAGCCAGATGAATCACATTTGGTATTATTTTCCTGGGGATAGCCCGATGGTGGGAATATGATGAAACAAGTATAACCTCCAATCACATGACAATTCATTTCCTAACATTTCATCTGTGCAGTAATTGCATGTTTTGGTGCATTTTAGCAACTATGAAACATTTATAAAGTTTATGCTTTATTCCAGATTTCACTTCTCATACACCCAGTATCCTTCAGTGCCCTAAAATTCAGTATCCCATGCAATGAGCTTCTTTGTGTCTTCATCACACACCATTTTGTATTACTCTTCATCACTGTATCAGCGATCCATCTGCATAAATAGTTACCTGTTTTCATTACATCATAGATCCTTTATTGCAGGTTTTACCTATCTTCTGTACCAGTGCCCGGTAAGTTACCTATGCAGCAATTTACCTTTTACAATACATATTAAAATCTGGATTCCCTGTGACTTGTTTCTTCCTTTCATTTCTTTGTACCTTAAATCCATGCTTTATAGAGCTTATTGTTTGTATGCTTGTCACCCCCCCCCCCCTTTTAAAACTATATATCCTTGTTACTTCATTGGATCCCAGAAATTATCTCTCTCCTGAATCTTGTATAACTCTCACTGTTGTTTTTGTACCATTTAACACTGTACATACAGCCTGTACACAGCATTCAGGCATACAGACCTACATATGCAAACCACAGCGTCAAGCCATTAATATCAGCACTGACTGGTTGCCACTTCTGAATTAGTGTAACAAAAGTATTGGGCACATCTCTTGAGCTATGTTTGAACACATTTTCCTCATCTCTGTGAAGTAAGTTTCTTTTATTAAAAGTTTTTTTTTTTTTTGTAATACAAGATAAAGCTAAATGATTTATCTACTGCTTATTGGCTTACAAATCAGTATGGAACCACATTCTTTATTCTTTCTTTCTTTCTTTTTTTTTTTTGAATGGGAAGTTTTCTCCCTTCTTCATGTCTATGTAACTGCATTCTCAGTTTAGGAATGTGAGATTTTTTCTGCCCGTAACATGAAGGATACATGGATCATTTCTTTATTTTTATTTTATTCTCCAGCCATTTGTGCACAGGAGTTTGTTCCTCTGTGACTTGTAACTTGACAACTCATAGTGAAAGCAGTTGTCATACTGTCTTCTGACAGCCTGGTTTAGTTTGTCTGTTGTTGCATATGACACCAACATAAGGTGTTTTTCTCTTTTTAATGTATATAATTTTTTTTTTGATGTTGTCTTATGTTTTACCTGATAAACATAGAAACTGTATCTCCTTCTATTGGTAAGTATGTACAAAATGTTAAACAATATTTGGTACTGTGATTATGCATTTAATTCACTGAATAACTGCTATTCTCTTTCTTGTTTTAGAGATATAAGAAGGAAATTTATCAGTGAAACAGAAAAACAGTTCATGAAATTGTATTGCCACAACTATTCTTATGCAAAACGTGCATTTACTTTCTCTTTCAGTCAGCTCTGGGGACTTTGACTAACTGCAAAAGAACAACATTAGAATGTAAACTAACTTGCAACACTTTTTCAAAAAATGCAAACTGAGGAAGAAACATCTGTATAATCAGTCAGTTACACAGCCAATATATTTTGTATGTGCTCTTCTAATAAAGTTTCTTTATACTTATAGAACTTCAGATAGATTTTACATAACAAGAAAGACAATGGAGAGCTAAGAATGGAAGAAAAAGACTAACAGTGACGTTCAGGATCATTCTCCACATCATGGTATGTAATTGTAAGCAGTGTGCATCTATTCGCAGGATGTGTACCATACAAAGACACACTAAGCATGAGCAGGGGAGGCTGAGCAACTCAGCAGCCTGCTTTGTATGCTAATGGGGTTATAATGGCATGATAATGAGTGACATGATTTAAATGAGGGACTTTATGGATGCAAATCAGGGCAAACAATATATTAAAACAATTCAAAAATGTATATATTTTGTGACTGCATATGATAGCTTCAAAGCAATTGACTACAGTAAAATCCTGAAGTTGTAGAAACCAAATCTCAAGATGATCTATAGGGTAGCTACAGGATTAAAAACCTGTATATGCAAGATCTTCACCCTGCATCTGGTTGTCATGATGTTATGTGTTGTGTGACCTTCACAACACTCACATTGTGGATTACTACTACATGGATATATAGATTCACCATACAGGAGCTAGTCGAGATGTACTGTCCTCATTTGCAGTAGTTCATGGAGTTCCTATCCCCGTAGATAGCAAAGTATGTTTAGCTTTGAGAATACTAGTGACAAGGTGTTTTCAGAGAACAAAGAGGGACCCAATAGGGATATCTTAGGTATCTGCTTCAAGGATACCATACCATTTCCTCTATGCCATGCATTTGACAACAGTATATGTGACTTCCTCATATGATGCCAGTGTTAGTACCTTGTATGCTTTTTTACAATACAGCCCATTTCTCTGATGTACTGAGAGTCATAAACTGCACCTAGATTGAAATAAAGGGCCCTACTGTATGAGCTGAGAAGAAGCCGTTTTAATCATAAAGGCTTCCACTCCATTAACTGTCAGATGCCCTGGAATGCACAAGGTATAATCTAAAATATGTTTGCATGGCACTCAGGCAATTCCCATAACTCCCACATATGGCAAACATACAATCTATGTCAATGATTGCTGCTGAGCAATTTCCCCAAGGACATTTTATTGGCATTCATGGATATTCCCTGCAGCTATCATTGATGTCAGCCTTCAGTAATCCACAGACCATAGCAGACAGTGGTTACAACAATGCCCTGTCACAAAACCGATCATCATCAAGCATGTGTTCAGCCTTGTGAAGACTCCCTTTTGCTGACTGTATGCATCTGATGGTGCCCTGCAGTATGACCCCAGCACATGTACTAAGATATATGCTGTCTGTGCTGTATTATGGAACATGACATTGAGGATCAAGTTCCTCCACACCAGGCAGTTGAGGATGAGGACAATGAGGAGACAATGGAGGAGTAGCACCAAGGGAAAATTATGCCAAACAATGGCAGGCCCAGTATGCCTGCCTAAGAGGGAGTGGCTTACTTATAATTATTGGCCTCATTAAAACATAGGCAGAACATGCAAACTTATAACCAGGCCAACACTATCCATGCCTAGACTGTCTAAACTGTGCATCAGAAATAGACAGCCCAAGTCACAAACTTCAGAGAACAGGGCACAGTTACTATCATTGCACAAGTAATGGAAAAAAAACAGTATCCACTGTCATCCATGGGAAATTGTGCTCCTCATCAATCTCCTTTTCCTAATTTTCTACATGGGGTCAGGGTGTTGTATCAACTGCTGCTATCTCTCTCTCTCTCTCTCTGTCTCTTTCTCTCTCTCTGTTCAGTGCCACTCTATTACCTTCTTTGACACTCATGCCTGACTGTCACAGGTCTTCGCTCACACACTCTATCTACCTGTTTGGTGGATGACCTTGTTTCCTCTTGCCTTCTTCTTGTCTATCCAAAATCCTCTTCACCAGATTGTCTTCTGCTTTTCCGCACATGTGCCTGAACCACCATAATCTGTTCTCTTTCACCTTTTCTGCAATTGGAGCTATTTTGGCTTCTTTTTTTATGTCCTCATTTATTTGTCTGTCCCACAGTGAGCAGCCTGCCACCCATCTCAGGCACTTTATCTCTGTCGCCTCCAGCTTCCTTAACTACTCTACCTTTACTTCCCAGGTTTCTGTACCATACAGTGGTACTGGTTCCACCACTGTTTTGTACACCTTACTTTTCAGTTTCTTTGACATCCTTCTGTCATACATTACCCCTCACACTCTATGGCAGTCAGCTGCAGCCCCTGTGCTTCTAGCTTTGAAGCCCTCATTCAGACTTCCCTTCTCCTCAGCCTCCCCTCCCAGATACCTGAAGCTGTTAATCTGTTCCACTATTTACCCTTCTGTCTCAATTCTTACTTTTTTTTTAATTTACCCCATTCACTGCCATTACAGCTGTCTTATTTGTACTCAGTTTCATGCCATGTGCCTTCAGTTTTGCATTCCAGTCCCCTATCCTTTGCTAAAGTTCTTGCTCACAGTCTGCCTGTAAGGCCACATTGTCTTCATACAGCATCTTTGTTGATCTGTCCCATCCAACCTGTTTGCTAATGTAGTCCATCACCACTATGAACAGCAGCAGTCTCAGAACTGAACCCTGATGCACACCCACTCTCACTGGGAACTCCTCTGTGAGACTGAACAACTGATCCTACATTAGTCATTGGGTCCTTGTACATAAATTGCACTAATTCTACCAATGTTTCTGGGACTTTGAACCACTGCAGGACTGCCCAAATCAACTTTTTTGGGACCTTGTCATATGCTTTCTCCAAGTCTAGAAATGCCGAGTTGGATTTTTTCCTCATTTCTAGCTTCTTTTCAAGTATCTGCCTAACTGCAAACATTAGGTCAGTTGTTCTACATCCTGATCTGAATACCAGCTGCTCATCTCCCATCATACTTTCTACTTGTCATTGTATTTGTTTATTAATCACTGTCTCCAGGTCTTTCATGCAGTGTGACAGGAGTTTTATATCTCAATACTACCCAGAGTTGTGACTGTCCCCTTTGCTCTTGAACATTGACACTAGTATGCTTATTCTCCAGTTGTCTGGGATTTGTCTTGCTCTCCATACTGCTACAAGTACCCTCAGGAGCCATGTGTCCCCTATCTCACCTAACATATCTGCTTTGATCTCATCTGAGCCAGCTGCTTTCCCTGACTTTATTTTCCTTTGTGCTGTTCTCCTCCACATCTCTTATCATAGACTGTGACCGGGGCAGAACTGGTCCTGTGGGGTTTTCTTAAGCTGTTACTCAATGTGTTGCCATCTTGGAAGTCCCCCTGCAATAGCTCAGTTGAGCAAATGCTGGACATAAAACCAATCAACCTGCCAAACATGAACTCCTTTTTTTCACTCTCATTTTCCTACCTGTTTGTTTGTATGAGCCACCACCATTCCTATTATATGCGGAACATTATGGGTGATCTGAATGGTGTGCACTTTAAATCTGGATTTCACTTAAGTGATGCAGTAGTATTTGATTTCACTATAAGCATCTGATTGTTGCTGTTATTGTTTCCCATTTTTTCTCCCATCATGCTTGTTATTTTATGTATAACTTTACATCAAGCTCACAAGCAGTATTACTGCTGTATATATTCATGTGTGTATTGAATTCTATAACCTTACAATACTCTCACTAGTGATATTACTGCTTTATATTCATGTGTGTATTGAATTCTATAACCTTACAATACTCTCACTAGTGATATTACTGCTTTATATTCATGTGTGTATTGAATTTGTGATCTTACAACACACTCATCAGTCATATCATTGCTGTATATTCAGGTGCTGTAGTGCATTCTATAACCTTACAATACACTTACTGGTGATATTACTGCATTATATTTGTGTGTGTATTGAATGTTATAACCTTACAAACCTTACAATACACTCACCAGTGACATCACCGCTGTATATCCACATGTACATTGAATTCTATATAGGTTCATAGGTTGGTACTAGGCTATCAGCCCTAGAGCCTATACAAGCCTAGCCATAACAGTTCCCTGGATATTTCTTCCCACAATATTTACTTCCCTGGACCCCTGTCTAGCAGAGTGACTGAGATGATCCCTGGGGTGAATTTCCTATCTCCCATCCAATCGTCAAGGTTCCTTTTGAAGAGGGCCAAGGAGGCATGTATGGGCAGTCTATTCCAGAGTATGGGGAGTCTCTGGGTCAAGAACCTATCCCTCCAGCATGTTTTGTTCATTGTGATGACAAGGTTTAGATCTCTGGAGCATGTGGCTCTGAGGGATTGGGATTTCTTTAAGTGGAGCATGTCCAACAGCTCAGGCCTTGACATGGCCTTGTATGTTAAGCAGAGATTGCCTCTGAGTACACGATATGCCACAGAGTATAGCTGGAGATTTTTTAGACGGTCAGCATAGGGCATCTGCTTTAGGCTTGTGATTCTTTTAGTGAGGTATTTCTGCGGCCTTTCCAGCTGTTGTATATGTTTTGTGAGGTACATACCAAATGGGGCGTTGTACTCTATAATGGGTCTACTGAGGGATGAGTACAGTGGGACAATGACCTCCTTTTTTATGGATGAAAAGCCCTGAGTGATGAAGTGTGCCACATAGAAGGATTTCCTGACTGTTGTGACGATGTGGTTATCGAAGGTGAAACCACTGTCCACCTGTGTCCTTAAGTCTCTCATCAAACTTTCAGTGTTTAATGTACTGCCACCTATGTGGTAATTCATGGGTACATGTTTTTTCCAAAAGGGGATAACTATACATTTCTTGGCATTAAGCTTCAGCCCATGGCACTGGCACCAAGCATCTGTTTCTGTAAGGCCCTTTTGTAGAATATCCACATCATTTGGGGATTCAATAATGGCTCCCAGTTTGCAGTCATCTGAGAACTTTGTTAGCCAGAATCCTGTAGTGTTAGCTGTACTTCAGAGAAGTAGATGCCAAACAAGAGCGGTCCCAGGACTGAACCCTGAGGTGCTCCACTTGTCACTTGTCTGGAGCTGGATTTGGAGTTGGCTACTTTTACAGTCTGGGTTCTGTCAGTAAGCCAATTGGCAACCCATTGAGTGATGTAGGGATTTATGCCCACCTTAGTAAGTTTATCTATGATTCCAGAGTGGGGGATGGTGTTGAAGGCCTTGGCGAGATCCAGATAGGCTGTGTGGAATGCCTTACCCTCATCCACAGCTCTGGAGACTGATTCAAAGAAGTCAGTCAGGTACAGGAGACAAGATTGGCCCTTCACTAACCCAAACTGGGTGGGGTCCAGTGTTTGAAGGCTGCCAATGTCTTTGTTTATAAGTTCCATGATAATGCATTCCATGCCCTTGCAGATCAGGCTCATCAGACTGATGGGACGGTAGTTCCCTGGATCCAAGGTGGATCCCCCCTTGTGGAGTGGGATAACTGTAGCTGTGCACCACTCAGTGGGCATGAAGCCTAAGGTGAGGCTATGATTAAACGTGACACTTAGGTGAGGTGCCAGTTCATTTTGTAGTTCATGTAGTACACAGCCCGGGATGTCATCTGGTCCCATGGATGCTGTATTCTTAGCTTTGGAGAGTGCGGTTTCTACCTGTGTGGCCATGATTACCAGAACTTGGCAATCTTTTGGTATTGAGATGGGCCCTTTAGGGGGTGAGAGGGGGGTGAAGTTGGCACTAAATCGATCTGCCAGGATATTGGCAATATCCTTGGGATCAGTATATTTAATGCCATTCTATTGTAGCTCAGAGCAAATTTGAGCATTGCCATTTAGATTCTTGACATAACTATAGAATGCCTTGTGGTTGTCTTTGGAATCATTGGCAATTTTATTTTCATAACTAGCTTTGGAGGATTTTATGAGGGATCTCAGCTTCTTACTGAGGCTGGTAAGGGAGTTTTTTGCATCCTGGGATTTTCCTCTTTTCTGCAACAGTTTCTTCCTTCTGTTGTATAGTTTGTTTATGGCAGGGGACCACCAGATTGGCTTCCTTTTTTTGGAGGAGAGCATCTTGGTTCTATTTGGGATGGCACAATTCATGCATGGATGTGCTTGTACAGTGCCTTAGTGTAGGATTCAGCTGTCGAACTTTCAGATCCCATCTGCGTGGGTGTCATGAAGTTTGTTACTTCTGACTTGAGTAGCATGAAGTTGGCTTTGGAGAAGTTTTTTTACGCAGGTTTCCTTACTGGGGGTGGGGATGGGATGTGGATGTCAAGGGTAATTTGCTTATGGTCAGACCTGACCAATGAGTGGGTGACCCCACTGGTGTGGATCATCTATCTCCCATGTTGGTAATGACCAGGTCTAGGATATTGGAGCCTCTGGTGGGACAATGGATTAGTTGATCCACAGCATTGGAATTTATGAATTCCAAGAACCGTTGGGAAAAGGTGTTGGTACCCAAGTAGTTTTCCCAGTTAACGGTAGGGTAGTTGAAATCACCCAGTATTAGAGTGTTTGGTTATATCTTAATATTTTCCAGTATGTTTAGAAAGGTGTAGTGAGAATCTTGGGGCATGGTGGGGGAATCTGTAGCAAGCTACAATTTGGATTGCAGTCTTACCTAGTGTTAGTTGCACCTGGAGAATTTCAGATACATTGTGTTGGGCAACTAGCCTGGAGGTGTGAATATCCTTGGTGAATATGGACACTCCTCCACCTTTAGTGTTTCGGTCTTGATTTGGTGGCTGAAAAGTGTGGTAAGAGTTGTAGCCTGGTATTGCAGGGGTGCTCTCTGGAGCCTTGACCCAGGTCTCAGTTACTGCACATCCTTACAGTATACTCATCAGTGATATTACTTCTATGTATTCATGTGTGTATTGAATCTCATAACCTTAAAATACACTCACCAGTTATATTACTGATCTCTCCTTTTGAGCAGGGCACACATTTGAAGCAGCAGACAGGTTCTCCTTTTTGTACAGCTTTCCAAAATCCAGGAAAACAACTTTTAGTGCAGACAGAGACTGGAGTCTTATGGAGAAAAGGAAACATAATGAGACAAGCAAATTTAGCGTACAGTTTGAGTTTTATGCCCAGCTTTATTTCTTCATTCTCACATAGTTTGCTCATTTTTGTTAAAACAAGCATATCACAATATTTGAGACTTTGAGGTTCCTTTACCAGTGCTCTGGTCAAATATCCTTTAGTCAGAATGAATACTAGTGCCTAGTGGACTAACCCTGTTAATAAAGTGTAAGTAAGTAAATATATAAATGAATAAATAAATAAATAAAATGAACTTATACTATGTCTGTATAACACCATGCATTTCTAAGGTCTTCATACTGACCAGAGAAAGTCTGTCCAGAATATAGGGAACCCTCCCTTAGTATTTTAGATAGGTTTCATGGGATATTTTGCATTCATGTTAGCTACTACCAACTCAGATAGGACTGCAGCTTGATATGTCAGGAAAAGGACAACCAAACGAGAATGTCCTGTTTCACAAATCAACATGAAGACAATTTGATGAAATAGGAAACATTGCTTAGCTGTCAAGAAACTGTACGGTGAACAAACTGATTACAACCATTCATTACTTTATACTTCTCAGTGCTTTGGGAATACAATGCCCCTAACCTGCTAACTCAGCTCAGTTTCATACAGTCTGTCATACCTCTCAGCCTCTTAGCACAAGAAATCTGGACAAAAGCAAAAATAGTGGAGAGACAAAGGCCAGAATATTAGGAACAGATTTTAAATATTGTTCTCATAAACCTAGTAGAAAATTGCTAGAATAATAGGTTTTGCATAGGCGTGCATTTTCTGAACAATATGAAATCTGAAATGTATGCCTCTCTCTTTATCTAGTGGCTTCAGTCCTCAATAATTTTCCAGAAAACCACAAATTTTATGAAGAGAAGATCAAAATAATGAGGCATAAATCTGGGCAGCTGAGACGTATGCAGTGTGTTTTTCCTTTGGTCCTAGATTAGGGAACTAACACACGCCTCTCTGCTTGCAAAGTATAATTATGACAATTTACTTTTTAAGAATGCCATACATTTGGAAGTTCTAGCTGGTAGAAAAATCACTTATCATTGGGAGTCCAGGGACATGATGCCAAGAAAATGTGAAATAAGACAACGCATTTTGGAAATTTTAGCAAGCTTAAGAGTGAAAATATTATGTTTTGTTTTTGATTTTTATGTAACTAGAATTGTTGCATCCTGCCAAATATTCAACAAGTCCAACTTTGCCTTTACTTTCTGTTTGCTTATACTACCAAGCCTTAATCATGATGATTTCTTTCAGTGTTATTGGGGTTGGGGCTCTGAGGATATGTCTTACCCCAAAAAAGTATGAACACTGAAACTAGAATTGTGTCATTTTATGATATTTAGTATGCTAACAATTATACACTAAAAATATAATTTCTGTTTATCATTTCATGTAGCATCAGAGGTAGCATAGTAACACTTGCCTCCTACAACCATAACTACCATCCATTTTGCAGAAGTTATCATTCTTTGTATTCCAGACAGCATCATATCAATGCAATTAGTCATATGCTTGTATGAGGCAAGGTTTTCCTAACTAAGACAAGAGGTGGGCAGATGTCTTAAACTGATGAAAGCTATAACACCAACTACAAACTGATGAAAACGGCAAAGACTGTCGACCGGATGGTCAGCAGTTAAATAAATGCATACAAATCAATGCTCCAAGCTGTAAAAAACTCATGCAAGCCAAAAGTGGTTAGCGCTTTTGTTTAATCCAATATTAAACTTCTTAAGACAACACATACAGTTCATCACTTCCTTTAAATAAAACCTAAAAACATTTCATTGGCTAAGGCAATTATTTAAAGTGGTTAAGACAATTACTTAAAGTGATACTTCCTAAAAACATTTTCAATAGAGAATTTGTCACTATTTATGAGGACATCAGACACCATCTCTACTATAATAAAGTTGAATTATAAATAAATAAACAACACATAAGTACATATTTCTTAAAATTCCTTGTAGTTTAAAATCTACTAAAGACTGATTTATATTAGTTATACTAAAAAACCTTGCTATTCGATCTTTATAATTTCTTTCTTTCCAAAACCTTTAATTTTAACACTGCAGAAATTGCGGTATGATCATTTATACCTGGCCATGAGTCTGCTTGCAGCTGAAGCTGCCATTTTAATTCCTTTAATTCTAATTGCAGTCCCCATGGTTGTTTGTCATTTATAAGTACATGGTCAATAATAATAAAGTAGAACTTATGGCTTGGAAATTCCATAATATGTTTAGATAAGGCATTATTTATATTAAATTTTCTTATGGCATATTTATGCTCATAAATTCTTTGGCTAATCTTTTTCTCTGTTTTTCCTATAGAAATTGTGATGCATGAACTGCAGTGTGCCAGCTAGCCTACTGCTTTAGAATTACAATTGTACTTTCCTTTTAACTTATAATTTCTTATAGTGAAATTATCTGTTTCTCTTATTTTGTTACAGCATGTACATGCACCACATTTAAACATTCCACATTTATTATTACAGGCAATAGCTTGTCCTTTCTTTAACAAACCTTTAGAGCTCAAGCCTTTTTTATATACAATGGCTGGTTTGTCACCTACATGTTGTCTAATATAAGGGTCATCTAATAAGATGGCCCAGTTTTTCTGGAATATAGAAATTAAGAACTTATGATCCACACTAAAAGTAATAATTAAAGCTTTTGTATAGTCTGTCTGTTTTTTGACAGTATCGTGTGTCACATTACTCTCATTTCTATCTTGCATAGGAGAAAGAGGCAGTTCTTCCTCTGTTGCTGAACTAATAAGTTGATCATTACTACTTAAAATGGGTTTAAAAAACTCTCATTCTTTTACTTTGTACTTCTTGAACTAAATCATCTAGTAGGTCTACTGGGTAGGCTCATTGAATGAACGTAAGTTATAATGTATTGCATTCATGAATGAAATCTTCCATTCTAGAAACCATTCGAGCCGCCCCAACTAACTGAGTTTTAACCACTGATTTTCTTTTCTGATTATACGGGTGGGAGCTGGTAAAACACAGGAATGAGTTGGAATATATTTGCTTCTTGTATATATCAGCAGCATATTTATTACATGTATAATCTTTAAATAAATGTACATCCAGATAATCCATATGTTCCATATCAATTTTCCATGTGAATTTTAAAAATGTAGTTGTAGTATTAATATATGATAGGAATTCTTCCAGTAGACTCATAGGTCCATTCCATATTACACTTATGTCATCTTGGAACCTATGATAGGTTTTAAGGTGGGTCCTGTACTTAGTAGTAAATACAAAATTCTTCTCCCAATAAGCAATTACGGTATTAGCATAGGCTCCCCACAAGGCGAACCTGTAGCTATACCTCTCTTCTGCAAGAAATATTTATGGTCAAAATTAATGAAGTTATTTTTAAGTACCAGTTCAAGAAGTTCTAATATAAGTATTGTTACATATGGTACTTTATGTTGTAACAGTATTTTGTTATTCCATTCTAGCCCTTTTTCCTTAGGTATTACTGTATATAAGTCGTTGACATCTACAGTCACTAAGATGTTATCTGGATCTAACTGAACTTCATTTATGTCAGCTAAGAAAGTCTATGAATCTTTACAGATATGAATTTCTTGCTGTAACACTTTTTTCAGCTCATGGTCTACATGTTGGGGACAGGCTGACATTATAGACCCTCTCCCATTTACTAGTGGTCTCATCGGGGGGGCTGTTAATATTTTTATGAATTTTTCGGTTACCAAAGAAAACTGGTACCCTAGGATATGTCACAGTTAAATAATTATACAATGAAATATATATTCTTTGTTCTAAAAATATGTCACTCAATTGGGATTGTATGTTCTTGTATGCCCCATTTAACTGATTCAAGGACACTTCTTCATATGTATCTGTATACAATAAATACATAATTTTTTTCATTGTATTTATCTATACTCATTATGACACTTTGTATATTTAATGAGAACAGAAATGTGGGCACAGAGTTTTCTATCATAAAAAATGTTCATGGTAATTTTAGTGTATATAATTATTCTGATATGAATATTAATTCATGCACAGCCAATTTACTTGCAAAAGGAATGACTTTTGCATCAACAAAATATTTTAATTATACTAACACTATGATTGATTTGAAGCTATATCTAAGAAAACTTAATTTTTCATTGTTGTATCAAAGAGAAGTGTTAAACAACAATCATAGTAATGTGTCTAACATTAGCTCTCTATTCAACCCCCCCCCCTCCATCCCAAACTTCATATGTATGAAAAAATGTGTGAACTTGACTTAAAATCTTTACACAGACAGAGAGTTGGATTAAATTTAAATTTAAATTATCAGGAAGAATGTATTTTGAAAGAGTTGCGAAATGCTAACATAAGAGTTATGAAACCTGATAAGGGGGGGGGGCTGTCATAATGAGCATAGATAAAGACAATGAAAAAATAATGTATTTATTGTATAATGATACGTATGAAGAAGTGTCCTTGAATCAATTAAACGGGGCATATAAGAACATACAATCCCAATTGAGTGACATTTTTTTAGAACAAAGAATAGACATTTCATTATATAATTATTTAAATGTGACATCTCCTAGGGTACCAGTTTTCTTTGGTAACCCAAAAATTTGTAAAAATATTAACCCCTCGATAAGACCACTAGTAGATGGGACAGGGTCTATAACATCAGCCTGTCCCCAACATGTAGACCATGAGCTGAAAAAAGTGTTACAGAAAGAAACTCAAATCTGTAAAGATTCATGGACTTTCTTAGCCAATATAAATGAAGTTCTTTTAGATCCAGATAACATCTTAGTGACTGTAGATGTCAACGACTTATATACAGTAATACCTAAGGAAAAAGGGCTAGAATGAACTAATGAAATATCGTTACAACATAAAGTACCGCATGTAACAACAATACTTATATTAGGACTTCTTGAATTGGTACTTAACAATAACTTCATTACTTTTGACCATAAATATTTCTTGCAGAAGAGAGGTATAGCTATGGGCTCACCTTGTAGGGGAGCCTATGCTAATACTGTAATGGCTTACTGGGAGAAGAATTTTGTATTTAATATTAAGTACAGGATCCACCTTAAAACCTATCTTAGGTTCCGGGTCTATATCAGTTCATCTAAACGTCTAAAGTTCGAACACCATATGTTCGAACTTCAAACCACGAACTGCACAACATTGAAGTCTTAGAGCAGCGATTTTTTTTCCAGGGAAAAAAAATCGCTGTTCCAAGAAACACACACACAACACAAGCACACCAAAAAAAATCAATTAACACACATACACTCAAAACCCTACATCTAACCCTACACTAAACTGTACATACACTACTACCTATCCACTTACCTTAACCCAAACCCTAACCCTAAGGTCCGTCACTATAGCACACTCACCTGACCTGTGCCCTAACCCTAACTCACCTATCCTGCCCTAACCCTAAAGTCTTTCACTATCGCACACCCACCTCACCCGCGCCCTAACCCTAACTCACCTAACCTGTGCCCTAACCCTAATGTCCACACAATTGTAGACTTACCTGAACCCGACCTGTAACTTCCCATCACAGTCCTGTTAATCATGAAGCCACAGAAATGGCCCACCAAATTCTTTCACTGGGAAAGAATTCGATGTTCCGCAGTTTCGCGATAATCAGTGTTCGTACTTTACAATACGAACATTTAGTATTCGATATTCAGCCATTTCGATGGACTGATATAGACCCTAGCTTCCAAGATGACATAAGTATAATATGGAATGGACCTATGAGTCTACTGGAAGAATTCCTATCATATATTAATATTACAACTAAATTTTTTAAATTCACATGGAAAATTGATGCTGAACATATGGATTATTTGGATGTACACTTATTTAAAGATTATACAAGTAATAAATATGCTGCTAATATATACAGGAAGCAAACATATTCCAGCTCATTCCTGCATTTTACCAGATCCCACCCGTATCATCAGAAAAAATCAGTGGTTAAAACTCAGTTAGGGTGGCTCGAATGGTTTCTAGAATGGAAGATTTCATTCATGAATGCAATACATTACAACTTATGTTCATTCAACGAGCCTACCCAGTAGACCTACTAGATGATTTAGTTCAAGAAATACAAAGTAAAAGAATGAGAGTTTTTTAAACCCATTTTAAGTAGTAATGATCAACTTATTAGTTCAGCAACACAGGAAGAACTGCCTCTTTCTCCTATGCAAGATAGAAATGAGAGTAATGTGACACACGATACTGTCAAAAAACAGACAGACTATACAAAAGCTTTAATTATTACTTTTAGTGTGGATCATAAGTTCTTAACTTTTATATTCCAGAAAAACTGGGCCATCTTATTAGATGACCCTTATGTTAGACAACATGTAGGCGACAAACCAGCCATTGTATATAAAAAAGGCTTGAGCTCTAAAGATTTGTTAAAGAAAGGACAAGCTATTGGCTATAATAATAAATGTGGAATGTTTAAATGTAGTGCATGTACATGGTGTAACAAAATAAGAGAAACAGATAATTTCACTATAAGAAATTATAAGTGTAAGTTAAAAGGAAAGTACAATTGTAACTCTAAAGCAGTGGTCTACCTGGCACACTGCAGTTCATGCACTGTATTTTATATAGGAAAAAACAGAGAGAAAGATTAGCCAAAGAATTTATGAGCATGAATATGCCATAAGAAAATTCAATATAAATAATGCCTTATCTAAACATATTATGGAATTTCCAAGCCATAAGTTCTACTTTATTATTATTGACCATGTACTTATAAATGACAAACAACCATGGGGACTGCAATTAGAATTAAAGGAATTAAAATGGCAGCTTCAGCTGCAAGCAGACGCATGGCCAGGTATAAATGAACATACCTCAATTTCTGCAGTGTTAAAAGCGTTAGAAAGAAAGAAATTATAAAGATCGAATAGCAAGGGTTTTTTAGTATAACTAATATGAATCAATATTTAGTAGATTTTAAACAAGGAATTTTAAGAAATGTGTACTTGTGTGTTGCATATGTATTTATAATTCAACTTTATTATGGTAGAGATGCTGTCTTTTTTCCTCATAAATAGTGACAAATTGTCTATTGAAACTGTTTTTAGGGAAGTATCACTTTAAGTAATTGTCTTAACCACTTTAAATAATTGTCTTAGCCAATGAAATGTTTTTAGGTCTTATTTAAAGGGAGTGATGAACTGTAAGTGCTGTCTAAAGAAGTGTAATATTGGATTAAACGAAAGTGCTAACTACTTTTGGCTCGCATGAGTTTTTTTACAGCTTGGAGCATTGATTTGTATGCATTTATTTAACTGCTGACAGTCCAGTCTAGAGTCTTTGTCATTTTCATCAGAGGGTAGATATCTAGAGAAAAAGTGTAGTAGCCAGCTTGGACATGCATCTGTGTGGGTCAAAGTAGGGAAAGGGAAGAGTCCAAAAACAAATGTAATGGCATGGGATATTAGGGCAATGCATTATATTGTGTTTAAGGGGATGATCAAAGATAAGTTAGTGGTCTAGAGTAAACTGAGCTACATTAAAGTGTCAAGGATAGAGTAACAGCACTCTAGATAAAGTTGAAAAGTATGAAAAGAAGAGAATTTATCAGAAGGTCAATGCCTCTAGATATAAATAAAATGTGAAAGCATCAATCAGGGTAAAAGAAAGTCATATAAGAGGTGAAGGAAGGAAGGAATGAAGGAAAGAAGGAAGGAAGGAATGAAGGAAGGAATGAAGGAAAGAAGGAAGGAAGGAATGAAGGAAAGAAGGAAGGAAGGAATGACGGAAAGAAGGAAGGAAGGAATGAAGGAAGGAATGAAGGAAAGAAGGAAGGAAGGAAGGAAGGAAGGAAGGAAGGAAGGAAAGAAGGAAGGAAGGAATGAAGGAAAGAAGGAAGGAAGGAATGAAGGAAGGAATGACGGAAAGAAGGAAGGAAGGAATGAAGGAAGGAATGAAGGAAAGAAGGAAGGAAGGAAGGAAGGAAGGAAGGAAGGAAGGAAGTGGGGTCATGGTACGGGTAGAGTACAAGTTAGAAAACTTAAGGGTGACAAAGGAGATGAGGCAGTAAATGTGACAGTCAAAAGAGGAATGGCAGAAACAGTTGGGACAAATGTTTTTTTAGGTATAGTACAGAAAACAGAAAGAGAGGCAGTTATCTGGCCAGTCAGAGTTAGAAAAGGAAGGAGATCTTGAAAGACAAGGAAATGACAGAAACATTTGATAAAAATTTCACTTCATTCTTCATAAAGAATGGGGGTGTTGTCATGCTGTTACTGAGGTAAGATGTAGACACAGTAGGCAGACACAAAAATAGAGTATTAGAGGATGGGTAGATGTGGTCAGTGGTCAAATGGATAAGGCAGAGACTGTGGGTGTGAGTCTCAACTGCAATGATTTAATCTTATCCATAGTATTTGTGCAACTTATAAACAAGGGAATGGTATCTAGGAACAAGGATATCATTATTCCAATTGTACTTGGCTCTTATCAGACCAGTCAATGAGCACAATGCACTCTTTGGTATATACCTGACCAGGCATATACAACAACTGGACTGTCCACAGAGGTTCCTCACAAAAAGAATACATGACTTAAACAACATGTACTACAAGGACCCCCTCAAAAACCTATTTTTGTTCTCAGTCTCCAACAGACTGCTGAAAGCTGATCTATGCCTGGTCTATAAAGCATTCTCTTATCCCACTCTGATGGATCCATTGCACATCGACAAGCCAAACAGCATCATAATTACCTGATCTAGATGTCGAAATCTTGTCTGCAACATAAATAGGACATGCAGGAGTGACAGGTATGTCTGTCAGAGACTACCTCTTCTCTGAAACACTCTTCCTATCTAAGTTCATATATTCATAGGTGTTTACTGGGCTAATGACCACAGTGCCTTTTTAAGCCTAGCCATGCATCCCAAATCTCTGACAAGCTCTGATACCCTTGATAAGTGTAAGCATGGGCCTGGGAGATGAACCATTTACTAGTTACCTGTGTCCATTAGAGGCATATGTGCTAAACCAGGGATGAATTTCCAGTTTCCTATCCAATTGTCCAAGTTGCACTTGAATTGAGTTAGGGAAGATCTCTGCTTCACATGGACGGGGAGCCTGTTCCATAGACAGGGTAGTCTCTGGGATACATACCTATCTCTCCAGCAGGTCCTATTTATATCACAGGCATGGTTTAAGTTTTTAGAATAGATAATTCTGGTGCTGTTTGTTTTGTGTATATGCAAGAAGTCCATCAGAGTGGCATCTGACAATGCCCTGTATACCAGGCATAGATCTCCCCTCAAAAGCCTGTAGGAGACAGAATACAGGGATAGGGCCTTGAGGTGGTCTGCATAGGACATATTACTTATGCCCTGTATTTTGTAGTGAGTAACCTCTGTGGACATTCCAATTGTTGGATATGCCTTGTTAGGTATATTGCAAAGGGGGCATTGTACTCAATGATAGGTCTGATGAATGCCGAATACAGTGGAACAATGACTTCCTTAGACTTAGACGCCATACCTTTGTTTATAAGTTGCGCAACATAGAATGAGTTCTTCACCACTGTGGACACATGATAATCAAAGGCAAAATTATTATCTTTGTGTGTCCCTAACTCCCTGACTACTGGGTAAACTCTAAAGGGTGTGTTTTCAATATGATAGTTTCCAGGAATGGATGACTTCCCAAAGGATACTATTATGCATTTCTTGGCATTTAGTTTTAGTCCATGGCTCTGACACCAGTTGTTTGTTTGTGTCAACCCTTCTGGAAGAACATCTATGTCAGTGTGAGATTCAGTGACAGCTCCTAATTTGCAATCATCTTCAAATTTAGTCAACCAGGGAACACTGACATTGACCTTGACTTCTTAGAAGTAAATGCCAAAAAGGAGTGGTCCAAGGACTGATCCCTGAGGACTCCACTTGTGACTGGCCTCTTTGTAGTGGTGGACTCCCCAATTCTAACTTCCTGGTTCCTGCCTGTGAGCCAGTTGGCTATCCACCAGGTAACATACGGCTTTGTACCTAACCTCCTAAGTTTGTCAACAATGCCTGAGTGGGGTATTGTGTCAAATGCCTTGGCCAGGTTAAGGTAGGCAGTGTGAACAATCTTGCCCTCATCCATTCCTTTGGTGACCTTCTCAAAGAAGTCCACCAGGTTGAGTAGGCAGGATCTGCCCTTGAAATCAAACTGGGTTGGGTCCAGTGTCTGGAGGTTTATTATATCTCTGTTGATCATCTCCATGATAATTCTTTCCATGACTTTACATATAAGACTAGTGAGACTTGTGGGTCTGTAGTTTCTATGCTTTGTAGATGGCCCACCTTTGTGCAGAGGGATGACTGTTGCCTTTCTCCATTCATGAGGCATGAAGCCTGTTTGGAGGCTACAGTTAAATAGTAATTCCAGAGGCCCTGATAGGTCATATTTAATGCTATTTAGAAGGCATCCTGGGACATTATCTGGGCCCATTGATGCAGTGTTCTTTCTCTTAGAGAGAGCATAAAGGACATGTTTCCTAGTGATAGTAGGGGGAGATATATTTGATGATATTTCCTGAAGGAAGATTGAGTGGGAGAGACGGTTAAAGTTGGAGCTGAATTTATCAGCCAGGAGGTTTGCTATATCTTCTGGTTCAGTAAGGTGGCTCTATTTACAGTCAGCAATGGACACAATTGTGTATTGCCTTTGAAGTTGTAGAAGTAGCTAAAGAATGCTTTGTGGTTGTCCTTGGCCTGGGAGGCCAAACTTAGCTCAAATTTGGGTTTGATAGACTTATTTGTCCTCTGAGTTGTTTGTTTACTTTTATGAGAGTGCTTTTACCCTGCTGGGTGCTGCGGCTTCTATTTTTTGCCATGATTTTCTTCCTCCTCTTATATATTTGGCGATTCCACCAGTGTGGCTTGCTTTTTGAGTTAGTTCTGTTCTTCTTCCTCATGGGTACAGCTGCCTTTATGTAGCTATTAACATGCTTGTACAGGGTTTCTGTAAACAGTTCTGCATAAGCAGAAGTTTTCTCAGGGTTTATGGGGTTTATAAGTGAATCAGAGTTCTTCCCTAATTCAATATAAGTGTAACTTGGACCAGTGGATGAGGAACTGGAGCATTTGCCCTGGTCTGGCACCTATATCTCTAGTAGTCAGAGGCAGCCTATAAATACTTGACCATCCATGCCTAAGCTCAGCATACCCCTTAAAATAACACAGAGTATCAGGACTTGTCAGATGCATTTATGAAGCAGGGCTAGGGTTAAAAAGCCCCCCCCCCAGGTCATTAGCCTAGTAATCACCTATGAATCTATGTAGTATAACAAGACCTTTGATTCAGTCCAGTACATACTGCTGCTTGGAAATTTGCAGAGACCGATGTCTAGGTGGATGATCCAGAACTGAATCAAGCCAAGATGTAGATTGCAAGCTAGAATATAAGTTTGGCTTGAGCCATTGTTTAGCAGATGAACAAGCCATGAATGAGCCAAGCCACATTTTTTAATAATCTGATTAAACTAGGCCTACATGCTGTAGGTGCTGTCTTTTAGTTCCAGTCACACCAGATATATATTCTGGCTTGCTGAATTTCCAGAGTACCTGCAGGAAGACATTATAACTGGAGGGGAATGCTGCTTTAAAAATGAAAAAAAACCAGTTACCTGTACTGGAAAAAAAATATATATTGTTACAGCGGTTTGAAATTTTAGTAAAACATCTTTGGTTTGTTTCCTGCTATATTGTTTGCCTATCCTGAAGGCAAGGAGGGAATTGCAGCTTCTCTGTGCTTAATTATTTAAATAAATTTTGTTATAGAAAGCCAGTGAATCTCAGTGAGTCGGGAGTCTGCTCAGGTTATGGAACTGCATGGAATGGATGCCATCTTTTTGTCTGCACCTGAGGCATGAGCTCTGAAAGGGAATTTTTCATTCCACTTTCCCTAATTTTGTGAAGGTTTTTGATTTTGTCTCACATTTTCACTGTGTTCCACATAAAAATATTTGATTTTCTAGTAAATAACTGAGGATTTGTTCATTAATAATACCAGGCATTAAGAGTTTTATGGTTATTGTTCATGTACTTCTTCATCTCTCCGGAATTCAAGAATTTTGCAAAATGTCTCTGATTTTGTTTCATATTTCCCCCTTTCTCTCATACCTCAGGATTCATGAAGCTCCGTGCAATAATAAGACTCTTCTTGCACGGAGTGGTTTGTGTTCGTTTAGAACAGCAGCTCGCCTTGCATATGTATGAAGGCACGTTGCTGTCTAATCTAAATGGACACAAACCATGACTGAGTGCAGGGGGCATGTTTCAGTGGTACTTGCATATGTAACATGCCCCCTAAGCTCTGAAAGTGCTGAACGGCACTTTGTGACACAATGTACATAATATTACAGCCTGGCTCTAATATTATGTACTAAACCAGTGTCCGCAAACACTAAAATGAAAGTAGGTAACATTTCAGTGTCTGCAAACACGGAAATAAAAAGAAAAAAAAACACAAAGCACACCCAGAAGGCAGCAGCCTTCAAGTGCACACCCCCAAATGTAAGCACTCTTGCCCTACATGCATGGAATCAGCAGGGTAAGAGGTAAGTAATAAAATTACCAAAAATGTTTTGTTTTTTTTTTATTAAATAAAATGGAAGTTTAAACAGTGCGCAGCCTGTTTGCGAGGCACGGTACTATATCTAGTCTGGCTGAAATCCTGAAAATGATAGACAAGTGCTACTGTAATAGAAAACATTATCAAGCTGCTGTAGTGCAGTGGTACAGCTATGGTTTACCATGTAGAACACGCTTGGTTTGAATCCCCCCTCTGCCAAATTATTTAATAAACCTTTAAGGAATTAGAATGATAGATGTCAATCATAAGACTCATGTATAGCACAGTAGGGGTGGGAATATGAAAAATATAAATGTAAAAATTACTTAAATTTAATGAATACAAAAATAGATTTACGCAATGCTTTGCTAGTGTAAGCATTGCTTACCTACTTTCAGCTGTGCTTATCTGGTTTAAGCATTGCTATGTGGATATCCCTGGAGCTAAGCATAATTCAGCATTTTAAAACCAGCCAATCAAGAAAAAGTGCGAGAAAACTGCCCTATTTAAACTGCACAGGCGAGAATGCAGCCATAATCATTTGGGATTGCTCACAGCAGGGCCAAATTGTCTGGTGCCGGTGAAAGTGTTGCTTCTGAGCACAACATTGGGGCATCCAGGAGTCCAGGATCATGGTTGGGCTCATATTTAAAAACTATGATGCCAGGCTGCTGCAGGGCCAGTACCAGGGCTCCCAGTACAAAGTGATGGCCTGGTACCAGCTGGCATGCGATCTCACCAGTGCCACTGGCATACCCTGGACTGATGAGCAGGTACGTCACCACCATAATGACCTGAAGCAGAGGAGGGGTTCACTCTTGGACCAGTGGATCCACAAAGCCAGAGCACAGGAAGTCCCACCTGTCTGTAAGTATGCAGTCTTATGTATCTCTAAGTATGGATAAAGTTCAACTTGTGACTGTGGAGGTGTGATTCATGTGTCATGTCTCCCCATACAGCTGCTGAGGAGAAGTCCCAGAATGTTGAGGCTCATGCACTGCGACTGGGCTAGCTGCATCAGCATTATGGTGAGTACAGAATACCTCCTAATATTAGCAGTAATAAATCAAAAAACCTAGTAATGGTAGTACTGCCTGTATATATATATCATTGTGCTGTAAAAGTCAGGAATAAATGCCTGTGTCAGGTTGCCAGCATTACAATAGAGTATTTCCAGCTGCTGTGTAATACACATGTCAGTAGAAAACAAGGTACAATATGCAGGACATGAATATTAGAATATGCATGAGTGTGTCTGGGTGAACCTGCTAAGAAAGTGCCATGTCAGAGCTACTGTAACCCATAGAAATGAAAAGCATTCCCCTGTGCAGATCATGCAGGAATAGTAATTGTGAATTTCTGAGTTATACACAGATATGTATATCAAAACTAATAAAGGTGATCCCAAACACTGGTGTGTGTCATCTCACTTGTACCTGAAAAATAGAAATGTGTATGTCCTGCATAATGAATTAACTGAAGTGAACTGATTTATCACTGCTTGTCTACATACTTTGGAATGGGCATGTCAAATAACTCAAAAAACAACAGTACATATTTCCATCAGAATGTGTTTCACTTGTGTCTGCCAGCATTGTCCTGTGTTAACCTTTCAATTTCAGCTGTATGTAGTTGTGAATGTACTGAAAAATGTATAAGGCTAACAGGTGCAGACTTGAACCTACACTGTGTACACAGGAATCTAAATAGCAGTATGTAGTTGTAAGACACTCAAATGTGCAATCCAGCTAATGTGCACATGTTACTCAAACAGTGATACCAAATGTCTATTGTATATACATAATTAGCACTGAAAATGAGAAACAAATAATGCAACATGTGATAAGAAAAGTACTGCACATAAAAATATGTACTAGATAGAAATGTCACAAGCCATACACGACACCTCCACAGTAGCTCAGTTTGATAAGGACTAGACCTGTAGTTCAGTTTTGCACACACACCACAGTTTGAATCCAGGGACTGCCACTAACATGTCAGTCTGGATCTACAGTTGATTACTGAAATCTGAACAGAAAAAGTAATGTACTGCAACACATAATATATCTTCCACACAGGTAAAAAAATCTGAATTGAAATACTAGTATGATGTGTATGACTATGAAAGGTGTACAATTGTTGTATTTATCAGCCCCAGTCCTACAACTAGACGCAAGCTAGACTGCCACACTCTGCAGTGTGGCCCAGACAAGCCCCTCAAGTGTCACTCTGTAATGGATAGTTTCCCCAGTTGCCAAGAAACCCGCACAAAGAGAATGTCACAGTAGGTGTATGTTCAAGGCACAACACACACTCCAGGGCCTGCAACTAATATGTGAATCCAAAATATGTGTAGAAACAGCAATGTAATGTGCACACAGTTCAGCTATACAGGGTCCACAGGTAAATAAATCAGTATAGAAGCAGGTATGATGTGTATAACTAAAATAAGGGTACAACTGCTCTGTTGATATGTTCAGCTGTTGGTGTGCTGTAGCAGCCCCATGGCCTAGGTAGACTGTAAGTGTGGTCAGAATGTAGAGTAGTGAATAGTAGTGTACTGATAAATATACCTGATAGCAGTTGTCAATTGAATCTGTTCCCTTCCCCTACCACTCAACTGATCCAATCATCACACTGAAACCAACATGGGTATGTCCTAAACAAACCTCTACTGTTGGGACCGTTGTTCCATTTGGTTTATCGTTTAACCTGTGTGCATACTAATATTCCCTGTTGAATAATATTGTTATTGCCTGCCTGACATACCACTAACTGGCATGCTGTTGCAACTCTGAATGCCATTCCATATATGCATAGGTTATGTTTGTTATGGCATTGTTATAATTGCACTGTTTTGGGTAAATGGGAATATCCATGCATGCAATTTTGACTAACGTTGTAATGTGTTGTTCATGGCTAACCAATATTCATTGTTAATTTCCACACCATATCACATATGGGAAGGCAGATCAAAGCGGAGCTGCCTCTCCCACCCCACCTGGCCAAGGCACCGGGTCCTAGCATGTCTGGGACCCAACCCAGACCTCACTCATCTGCTGGTCCTTCACCACCCTCGGGTGGAACTGCTGCAGGGGACAGGACTGCCCCCCCACAAGTGGGCGTGATGAGGACATTGTCACCCGGGATGAGGTCTGTGGCATGGTGCACAGTGTCTTCCAGATGGAGCTGGATAACCATCTGTGCCAGGTGGAGGGCAGGCTGTAGCAGCTAGAGGGGCAGGTGGCCCCTCCAGCCCAGCCACCAGCACAGCCACCTTTGGGGCTGTGAAGGAGTAGTGGTGACTGCTATCAAGTGGGGACATCAGTGCCACTACTACCATCTGGGTGGCTCATGAGCCTCTGATTCCCAACCACCATTCCCATCAAGATGTTTACCGCCCCCCCCATGTGTTGTACACCATCCCTGTCCGCTGTCTTGTCTATTTTGTCTGTCTGTAAAGGCAACCTCTCCTACCAAACCTCCCTCACCACACTTACCTATAATCCTTCCTTAACATCCCACTCTCACCCTAAAAAAAGGGGGCATCTGTCCCAAAAAATAATCACATCCCATACATAGCTCTGCATTTCGCCCATAGACATGTACCCATCACACAATCTAACCCTACCAATCATCCATATTGTATGATGCCCACACACCTCCATGTAGGGTGTGAGGCTCCAAATTTAATTTGCCCAAACTGAAAGCAGCTGTTGCTGCCAAAAAAATGCAGAGCTATGGTCTTTTCCTACACCAGTCCTGCACATCCCTACCTGTTTCTCCTCTTGTTTTTCCCCCTGCTTGCCCCAATTTCACCACTTTCCTATCTCCTTTTTTCTTTTCTTTATTTGAAATTAGCATGGGTTTAAGCGGCCATAAGTGGCAGCAAGTTGGAGTAAGCAACGCTGAGCTAACATAAGCATCACTTAGCTCTGTGCAAACCCACACAAATGCTCTTACAACTGCTTTAATGTACCTTAATTACTCTGTCTCCAAAAGCCCCTGTTGTGTACAGCAACAAGATAATCAACCTTGTAAGTCTCAAACCCAAGACCCTGTACATTTTAGCCATAGTGATTTACCACTAAGCCATTTGAGATATAACTAAATTTGATATTTTCTTAAACATATCATGCAGCACAGCCATTCAACAGTAGGGAAAATGTATTTATATATGTAGATGTGTGTGTGTGTGTGTGTGTATACATATATATATATATATATATATATATATATATATATATATATATATATATACACATAAAACCCATAACATCTAATTTCATAATATTGAGACCAGAACATCTAAAACCCAAAATATCTAAAACCCATAACATCAAATTTCATAGCATCTAACACTACAAATCACAAGAAAATAACATCCCCTCCACATATAACACCACCAAACTACCAAACACACTTTTTACTATGTTTATGCAGAGGGGCAAGCCCCCCTGTACTCCCCCCGTAAATCAAATATACCAAGTCCAAGATCGGCCTACAGAGGGAAAAAGTTCATCTCCTAATCCCACTGTATCAAGCCTCCCTGCAGAAATGTAGTAAAAAGTGTATTTGTTAGTTTTGTGTCATTATATCTGGAGGGGATGATATTTTCATGTGATTTGTACTTAGATGTTATGAAATTTAATCTTATGGGTTTTAGATGTTTTGGGTTTTAGACGTTCTGGTCTCAATGTTATGAAATTAGATGTTATGGGTTTTAGATGTTTTGAAGGGGACCCCTGTATATATATATATATATATATATATATATATATATATATATATATATACATATATATATATATATATATATATATATATATATATATATACATATATATATATATATATATATATATATATATATATATATATATATATATATATATATATATGTATATATATATATATATATATATATATATATATATATATATATATATATATAAATGTGCATTTTTTTTTGCACATTGGATCCACACTCTGAACCTCTCATTGCAAAACATCTGACCAAAGGCATTGTTAATGGGGATGAAGGGGCCCAACATAAGCACCTCTTGTAATTATTGACATCATCCCCTCCTCCACAGCTGAACAAATCTGCCTTGCAACACAATAACCAACACTTGCAAGTCTCAAACCCAGGACCCTGCACAACATAGCCACAAGTTAACAGTAAGCCATCCCAGCTGTAAGATGTCAGGATGATATCACTAACATATCATGCAGAACAGTCTGTCTAACATAGGGATTGTACAATGTGGAAGCAGTAAACATTCCAATGATGCATACACGCACACACACACACACACACACACACACACACACACACACACACACATATACATATATATATATATATATATATATATGTGTGTGTATATATATACACATACATACACATATAAATATATTACTACTTATAGATATGTATAACAAGAGCATATATAGAGGGTGCACAGCATATCAAACAGCCCCTATTCCTAAAGTTGCCACCTTTTAAAATGGCCAGTGTTTGATTCTTTCATACAAAAGACAATTATTGCATGAAACATATACTCACACAAAATGCAAAGGACATGATACCACACAGAAATGTTTATTGGTTTACTATTTCAGTTGTATATGCCATTTCTTATAGTGGTTAGGTGATTGAAATACATAAATAACTGAGTAATGCAACTCTCAAACAAAACATTTGATACAGTAATCTGAAAACATAACATATGTTGCTGTCCCGGCTAAGGCCTTCAAGTAGTACAACAGTAAAAAAACACTTGCCTCGAAGATAAGAACCAATCAACAGTTATTAATTACAGATGTAGTTTAGCAGCCTCCAGTTATATTCTGTACCCAACCCCTAGGGGGAAACAAATTAAGTTGTCACAATGAAATTGTATCTGTTACATAACAATGCTTAATTTAAAACATCACTATCACACTGACAAACAGAACTGTCTGTAAGACAGTAAGCTTTAGCCCACCACAGTTCCCATGGTGAAATGTGTGAAAATGTACACCCATATATCTTAATGTGCCTTACTACTGGTATCCCTCACATGTTGTAACAGCCTAGGATTAAAACAATTCATATCCATCCCTCATAACATGTCTTACAGAGGCATATAACAGTGTTTTACATACACT
This sequence comes from Protopterus annectens, assembly GCF_019279795.1. Lineage (NCBI taxonomy): Eukaryota > Metazoa > Chordata > Ceratodontiformes > Protopteridae > Protopterus > Protopterus annectens. The sequence goes on from NC_056751.1 coordinate 802,970,251, forward strand.
GACCTCTGGACTGTACAAGGTCACACACATTTTGTCCAGCTGTAGCTCTCATATATATGGACCCTACCCCACAATTTGTGTGGGAGTCCACAACATCACTGGAATGATAGCAGGAATGCTAGAACTAAGTAATGATAGACCACTACTTAACAACCTCTTACTGCATGACATCTGGACAAAGCCTGGTCTATAGGTGGAGGACAGAGGCTGGAACACAGGGCCATATTTGCAATATTGCTGTTATACACTGTGAAAGTTGCTGGTGTCAGGATTGCTTGCAACATACCCTTACTCAGAAATATGACCTCAGAAACACAAATGGATGTTGCCATGTACTGATAGCACTCAACAGAAAGAATGCCCCTGATATGTCAGAGACAAGACCTGTGTGGTTAACAGACAAAACATAACAGCCAATCCTCTGGCCATCGTGTGGATCAGTTGAGAGCTATGCATACAGACTGCATTACATGCAAAACTAGCATGTACACACAAACCCTGTAAACCTAGCAGTATTTAATACATATAACAGCAATACTCACACTGTCCATAGGTCTGGAACCTTGTACAAACATGTAGTTGGCCTGTGCCTGCAAGTCCTGTTGTAAGAGGTATTGCTAAATGTTGTCTGTAACACTGTTGCCATACACAGGAAGGATGTCTTCCATACAGGAAAAACAAAGAGACAATGCCCACATGATGTAGTAATTTATAGTAGTGGGTTGCCATGACATTGGTAATTGGAAGTACTACACAGCTAGCTGCATGCAATTAGCAAGTGGTGAACACCGACTGGTGCAGAGGCCATCACCTGATCATGAGCATCACCTGCAACCTATTCAAACCAGCTCAATCCCTGTAGTGGAGAGAGATAAAAAGAGAGAGTGATAGAGACAGAAAAAGAAAAAAATACTGCAAACCAAACCAAAACAAAATAAAATAAAACAAGGGACATATACAAGTGTACCTAGAAGAGAGCACATTACTAAAACAGGTATGTGAACCATGCATGCGTGTAATTGAATGTAGTACTTGGTCTGTAATAATGGGATAGATGATGTGGAAAGATTTATATGTGCCATCGAGACTTGTTGCTGTAATGATGTCCTGTTGAACAGCTGCTATGGACATAGCATCTGGCCCTGTGGGCAGTGGGCCATACCTGTCAACTGTGCAGATCTGCACTGAATGACAACATGCAAGCCATCATAGTGTGTGTTCTGTACATCAAGACATGTATATTAGTGTGGCAAATAGCCGAAGGTGGAAATAATGAAGTCATGATAGATACATGAGTGTCAGACACCACCACCCTCAGGACAGTCATGTTAACGTGAAATGTACCATGCACAAATATCATAGGTTTGTAATAGGCTTACCCACAATCTGTCCCTATGTATACACCCTAATGTTAGGCTGTGTCCACATATGACACTTTTCTGCTTTGTAGCACAGCAGAACAGTGCAGCTGTGGAGGAAGGAGTTTAAGACAGTGTGGACCTCATGTCTGACTGCATTACACACACACACATACACACACATATTATATATATATATATATATATATATATATATATATATATATATATGTGTGTGTGTGTGTGTGTGTATATATATATATATATATATGTGTGTGTGTGTGTGTGTGTGTGTGTGTGTGTGTGTGTGTGTGTGTGTGTGTGTATACATGTATGTCTACAGATATACAAACACACACATATATATATATATATATATACAGTTGTAAGCAGGTGCAAAATGGACAGTTATGTCTGTTGTGGAATTTATGTTGAGAACACATTTCCCTCTATTTGTGAAGGTGAGAGTGGGATGTTGGGGAAAGATAGTAGGTATATTTGGGGAGGTAGGTTGGGTTGGAAGACAGACAAGATGGCATACAGGGGCGGTATATGACACATGTGGTGGGTTAACATCTTGGATAGGTAGGGTTGTTTGGAAAGTGGAAACCCATGCGCCCCCAAATGGACACAGTGGGACCAAGGTCCCCACCCCTGTGCAGTCACCACTGCACCTTCATGGCCCTGAAGGTGGCTGAGCTGGGGGTTGAGCAGAAGGAGCATGCGACCCTTTAATTGTGTATTGAGGGCTGCAGGGTGGTGTAGCACATCCACCAATCCTCTGTGGAGCTCCCTATGCACCAGACTCTGGAACTGACTGCAAGTGACAGGGTCCTGTCTGTGTGTGCCCCCAGGTGAGGGGACGAGCACCATCCCCTGAGGTGGTTCCACCTGAAGGTAGTGCAGGACCAGCAGATGATGAGGTCCCGGGGTGGGTCCCAGATGTGCTGTGGCCTGGTAACATGGTCAGATGAGGTATGAGAGGTGGTTCTGCTGGAAGCAGCCTTCCCAACCATGCTATCATGCCACAGTTTTAGAACATATGGGGGTAGTAATAGTCCACACAATCCAGGATTAGCTATAACAGCATGCATAGATATCCCCATTAACACAAAACACCAGATTTGGAGCAGTCGCATAGCAAACAGAACACATGCATATATGGAACCATAGTGGGTTTTACAATGGCATGTAGGTGACATTGTTAACAACAGGCCACCAATGATAGTGTTTCAGCATGGAACATGAATAGAAACACATTTAAATATTTGTCATACAATAGGATATATGTACCAACAGTAGGTTTGGTGTAAACATACCCATTGATTTGTTTGTTCAGATTATTGTTGCAGATATAGTGGGGGGAGAGATGTCAATTAACAACTATTATATCCTTGCAGTATGAGGTCCTCAGACCTCTTTTTCATCTTTATGTCTTTCAGGTATCATGTCTAGGGAGCAGCTGCCAGTGTATTCCCCCTAAGAAAATGATGTCATCATTAACTACCTGCTGCAGCACCACCAAACTCTCTTTAGCCATGCAGCGCCATGATCTGCAGGAGAGAACCGCCCTGTGGAATGAGGTAGTCCACAGGGTAAACGATGCTGGCCTGCATAACCGCAGTTAAGTGCAGGTCTGACATCGCTGCACTGACCTTATCCACCACACCCATCAGCGTGCTGCTGCAGATAGGAGGGACCAGCTAGCCACAGGTGGGGGTCATGCCATCCAGCCCACCCTGACACATGCTGAGGAGCTCCTCCCCAGCCTTGGGGCACCTGCCCACCAGCAAAGCCAAGAACCAGCTGATAGCAGTGTGGAGGTGTGTGCTACCCACACAGTGGATGAGGGGGGTGCAGGTAAGGCCACATTGCACATCAGTAGACCACTGTTGTTTATCCATCTGCATCTATAAAGTTTCTTCATGCATATGTCAGATAAAATATATATAGTCTATTGCTGCAGTGAAGTAATGAACAGATGTGCATAATCTGTAGTATTGTGGGTTTGTAATGTTGATGTACTGAAATGCTGCTCCCACCCTGTACCAATGCCACAGGTGTGGCTACTGACAGCACATCTCTCACACAATTATGTAGAGTCCCTCTGGTATACCTCTGGGGCAGCATCCTCTAGCTGGTGAGTATGGACATCTTTTGTTCAGGTTTGCAAATACACCGGCATTGTTATGGGCATGGCATTTACCATGCACACATTTAACACACCTACCCATAATGCATGCTGTACATGTTCACTTATCATTGCTGTTAACTGCACTGCATCACAGTGGTGTCCATGGTGGCATATCTAAAGGGTATATAAGAGTTCTGCAGTATAACTAATAGCCTGTCAGTGCAGGATGTGTGGACAGAGATGAACATAATGGTGGGACACATGGCCTACAGCAGGGACATGTCTGAAACAGTACCCTTATACAGTGGTTACAACAGTGAGTGTATATACCAGTATTACAATGGCAACTGTTACAGATCTACACAATGGCATATCACAATACCACATTCCATAACTTCTACAACCTATAATGTGATCCTAACATGAGCGATGAATGTGTAAGATGGAATCCTATGTTAGGACAACAAATATGGGGAATACATACCTTAACAATCAATGGAAGTATATGTGTGCAGGGTTTCACTTCATATACTCGAAATACTGACATATCAAATTTCAACATTTCGAGTCCATGAAGTTGAAACCATCACATCAGACGAAAATCACAACACCGACAACACAAAAAGCAAAAATCAAAAACCCGAGCACGCAACATACACTACACCAAACACATACCACAACACCTACACCACAAAAAACACATAAACACAACAAAACACCACACATACACATACCTAAACTCAATAAAAGCAGGGGGCAAGCCCCCAGAACCCCTCACACACCCCCTACTTAAATATACCAACTCTGAGACCGCACAAACAGAGAAAAAAAATCACACACACACACATTCTACAGTCACACACACGCACACACACACACGCACACACACACACACACACACACAGATACACATAACTGCAAGAAATGCTCATATACACTCACCTGCATGTCCGAATACACACATCCCAAGCAAACACTTCCCGTAACGTTGTGTCACTACATAAGCATGGATTCAACATAGTCCCATTCGCTCTTATGCAGTTTCGCTATTATGAAGTTTCAACTTCATACACTTGAAATGCTAAAATTTGATATTTCAGTATTTCGAGTATATGAAGTGAAACCGTGTGCACATACTCCAAATAACATATTGTGGAAGCAACTTTTGAGGCACCGCAGCATTCACTTGTCTTCAGTATGCACCTTCCATCAAGTATGGGTCCTCAATGTCACACCAAGTAATGTTCTTCTGTCCAAGAAGTATGTCCATGACATTTGCCCACTCATCTGAAACAGAGGCAACTGTGGCTTGCACACATCTTACAAACCATGGAAAGGATCCCATATTCAAAAGGGAGCACTCAGGAGTGGGAGACGTAGTCTAACCTTGCTATTGCATATACCATGGCAAACAGTGCAGACAAGCATGTATGTGACGATGACATATGGGACACCATTAGTGTAGAAAATAAACAGATGCCCATCCAAGACAGATGACAACATATGTTGCAAACTGGTCACGTAGGCTGCACAGACACATGTAGCAACACTGGGAACTTGCAGGAATGTCCAGCAAGTACTGCCTGTTCAGTACCTGGGTCAACAATTACCTGAACTCTGCATAAGCGTGGCCTATGGGTTTGTGTAATCAGATGGAAGAGCTGTTCCACTGGAGACATCATCCAGGGCTCTCTACAGGTAGCATATGCATAACATCAAACCTCCCAAATGCATGTGTTACAATCTGTAATGGTGTACCGAGACCAAGGCTGAGACCTACAGACAGTATTAATAAAGATACATGTTTTGCAGAAGCAACACTTCGCTCTACCTCAGGCCCACCATCCCCATCTGTACCTTGCTGGTGCCAGTGTACACCTGTAGGTTTGCTTTTTATTAGCAGGAACTAGGCTGGTAGACATGGTGTTCTGAATTTGGAACACTGAAAAATGACACCTATGTGTGGCCCATAGTTGTCAAGCATCTGCAAAAACGCTGAGGAAGGGGAGGGGTGTCATCCTAAAACACAACAGTGAACTGAAGCATACATCCAAAACTTGCTAAGAATAGATGTATCTGAACACAGTCAAGATCATGCATCGTGCCAGACATAACCCTGACTCTACAGCAATAGCAAAGACACGGTGTGACCTCCAAATGCTGTGCACATGAGCTGACCTTGCAATCTGGCATAGTTGGGGGACATTTGTAGGGCAGAGTGACCAAATAATGGCAAGTGAAGATGGACCATGCTAGTATACACCTTCCAGGAATAGTGACTGCTGTAGTTTACTTAACAGGTGCTGCAACAAACCATCATGTTAAGGGTGTGCACACTTAAGCAACCCATATATTGTATACATCCCAGTCAACATCTGCACAACTAACACATTTGTTTAATACTGCATTTGACTGCACAGTTTATATGTCACATATCAGGTGTGTGTAATGTTAACATATGCAATATTGTGGCCCCATGGCATTTCAGGGTAGAGGATGGAATGTCAATAAGGGTGTGTACGCTCCTCATAGCCAAAGTAAGGTTTGTAGGTTGTCAGTATAATTGAATTTTATTGCTCATACATGCACTGCTGATGATGAGATCTGCAAATTGGACATCAGGCATTCACTACTGACAAGTGACCTCATATCAGCTTAGGTATGTGTCAGACAAACATATAGGGGCTGTGAGCAACAGAGCAAACATAACTGCCAGACATATACACATTCAGCAATGGTGTGTACACTTGTGAGGTATGGTGCACAGTACATGGCAGGGTGCTGAACAGGTGCACAGCAATACTGTGTACATGGGTGCAGTGTGTTCCAGGGGAAGGGGCATCACCTACTAACACAACTCATGCATCACAGAGATGTATAATGTTGGTAATGGGATTGGGTATAGCTGCAGTGCATGCTGTTGAGTGCCATACGTCATGCATGTTGACAGTTGGGTAATGAGAGGTCTGTGTAATATCTTTGTGCCACCTCACCTGTGTGTGTGTGTGTGTGTGTGTGTGTGTGTGTGTGTGTGTGTGTGTGTGTGTGTGTGTGTGCTAGGGCACCTCCATACCTACACACACCACATCTGCACAGCCCAATTAATAACAAAACCCCCTAACACACACACTCATGATGTCAATCAAATGGCTCAGCCAAGGTCTCTGGCAATCCCACAACACACCATATGCATATGATGATACCTGTGCCACATCCCTGTCATCCATATCATTGATACAGGGACAGGCTAATATGGTTCTGATGCAGAAGATGAATGTACTAAGGTGCAGCAATGTAATGCTGTGTAACATGTTTTCATCATAAAAGTTTAATGCTTACATGTCAGGATGTGTAGCTGTCCAGCCATGATGCATTATAGCTGTTATTAACACTGACTGATAGTGGTCTCCATCATGTATTCAGTTTGTGTTGTAGGTCTCTATGTGTCAACAGGATGTTGGGCTGCTGTTGTTTCCTACAAGGGGTATGGCACTGTGGTGACACATTGACTGTGTCATACCCTGGGTACAACTGAACACAAGTAACAGGTCTGTATAAGAGTTACTGCATGTGCCACATGGCTGATAGGTCTGAGGGGTGTATACAGGTGAGTGCATGGTGGCTAATGTCAGCAGCCCTTCTACATTAGACAATGTAGGTAAGTGTACTGTGTGGCACACACTACATGTTTGTGTATAACACACACACACACACACACACACACACACACACACACACACACACACACACACACACAAAGAGGCTTAGGTGTTAATGCAATACACAGAGTATACTGTACACATGGATGTACTTAATTTTGCAGAGAACCTATTTTAGCCTATGTAATCCCACCAAGGCATGATAGACAGAACATCACACCAGTAAATAATCAGTCTGCTACTTTAATGTCATCGACAATGGTACTGGCAGAATATATGTCCCCTTCCCCAATGTAGTGCAATCCCAGCATTGGTAAACATAGGTGTGCTGGTGTGGATGGCACAGCCCAACACTTTGGAGGGTGTGGGGTGGTGTAGAGCCATACATAGTATGAGTGACGACTACTTAACCTGTTAACATACACTGCACATTATTACAGCAGACTAAGCATGGGGATACACACAACAATAACCCCAATGAGGGTGGCTGTGTCCACATCAACAGCTAACTATATATACCAACTCCAGTATTGGTGTACAGCTATACAGTGGGGAAGAGGACATTTACATATCTACTACTAGTTTTGATGGAATGAATGTACATGACATGATTCCTTTGAAATGTTAGCATTTGCCACTCAGTTATTGGACAGATGACTTTCTGGGACATGTATATTCTGCAAACTGCAGTAGATCCCTTCACATACACACACACTTACTTGGCAACACTGAGAGTAAAACCTTTACCTAGGTACTTATTGCTACCAATGTGTTTGGCCTTAAGTGCACACACCACACAGCTTTTAGGGTGAGGTGTGTCCCGAGTCTCTTGTTAAGTGAGGAACATCACCAGGCCTTGTACAGTATGGCAATGTGGTATGTACTGGGTGTTAATGGACAATACATAGTATGCCATACTGTCATATACACATTGACAAACACATAACAGTCATAGACACATCTGAGAGACCTGGGTTTATCAGTGCTAACTACCTTGTCAGTGAGTCCATTCTATTACAGATAATTTGCACACAGCACATGCATCATTGGACTGGATAGTGTACTCATTTACCTGTATGGTTGATGGTGACAGTGGTCCTTGGGACATGTACTGGGGTACCATTGTGTAAAGACAGTATACCCAGCAACCACACCCCACATTGGATAATTTACTCACTGAAACCCATGATAATACTCTGACATACCCACAATCACACATTGACCAGGATTGCAGTACAACCCCTAGTCTATCTTATCAGTGCTACTACAGGGATATGCATTTATTGCACATGCCACAGGGATAGTAGGGTGATGGTTTGTCATGGCTCTCATAATGTCAGTGGCATCACTATGCCTTATACTGTATGGCCAGGTGTATTCTATTTGGAGAATGTGGCCTCAGAATGCTGTATCCTACAAATATACACACTTGCACACATATACACACGTACCAGGACTCAGAGGGTAACCCATGCCTATCTAGCCATTTGTACAACAGTGTTGTGCTGGTACTGCAAGCTCCAGGTAGCCCATAGGGTGAAGAGGGTAACAAGGTACATGTAACGTACATTACAGCAGCAGCCATATCTAACTATGGCAATGGGGGGGTGCAGTGTGTGAGAAGGTCCTAAGGGTATTATCAACTGCAGGTTTACAAACACACAGACACTGTTATTCTCAGCAATGCACACCAACACATATGTCAGTAATGGGGTCCATAGGTGCAGGTGTTCCTAGGTGTGTACCAGGATATTGTCCATGGAAAGATGAGAAGAGTAGGTGATGTTGGTACAGTGGTATCATGCCACCTGACATTTGTCAGCAGGCCATCTATCAACTGATGTCACATGAGTGATCCTCAGGGTAACAGTACATGCAACATCCAGTCATCTGGTTGTCTCTTGCAGATGGCTAGTGAGGTGCACCAATTGGCATGTATGCAACATATATTACATAACATGGCCAATTTCTGGGTTGGAGACCTGTACCCAAGCATGTTCTGTTGACTGTGGCAGTCTAGTTGAGGTATCCATGGCATGCGGTTCATACAGGGCAGGGTTTTCTAGCTGTGGCATTCATAACACAGCTGTGCAGACATGTTAGTGTGAGTCAAGCATAGATTGCCTGTGAGCAGCCCAGATGGATAGCTGACATCTGCACATCTGTACAGAGGGCAGACAGAAATCAGCTAGCCAACAGGTTATGCATTAGGATTAATGGTTTGACAGATAGATGTCTGACACTGATAGGTATGCCAATACTACATGACAACAACCTTCAATGATATGTCCTATACTGGTCTATATTATAATATCATCACCTTAAAATGTTGAATATCACTTGTTCGACATGCAGATTTCGAACTCCGAGATTCCCAAATGGTCAAATCTCTCATTTCTTTCCGTTGGCCAAACACCAATGCCACACAAAAACAAACAAATTCACCCCCTAACTAAATATTCTACCTCCAAGATGCACTACAGTCATGGAAAGGGCAGGTGTAACAGAACGGTCAACCGATTTCTTTCCGTTAGAAAGAAATCTGCAATTTGGCCATTCGGGAATCTTGGAGTTCGACATTTTTGTGTCGAACAAGTGGGATTCAAAATTTTAAGGTATCGATATGATAATATAGACCCATCCTATACAAACAGTAGTCTACAGTTAATATCCACATATTAAATCAATATCCAGTAGCAAGTACATAATAGCACACAGCTCACACACCAAGAACACGATAGTCAGTACTCAGAGTCCATCTTTGCATGCAGGGGTGTATGGTTCCAGTACTACAATCTGCAATCTACTCTTACTTGGGAAAGCACTGTTAACAGTTGTAACGTAATGATACAATATATGCAAGTGTGACTGCATATAACCTGGGATACTACCCATGTATGAAACATACAAAGGAAGAGATTGTTGCACTAGCCATATATACTCAGGAGTCCCAGACAGTATACTCATACCCCTTGTTATTGTAATGACAGCACATAGAAGTATGTTATGTACATAGTATTAAATACACTTATTAAAGATGTCATTACTCTGCTATTTTATAAGACTGGAATGTGATCAGTGGTTACCTATTAGTGTTGTATGTTGTTATATCTAAATATACATATATCAGATACATATGGTGTGCTACATCATGTCTACACATAACAAGGATATGGATATATATATATATATATATATATATATATATATATATATATATATATATTTGTAGATATACGTATACATGTACATACACATATATGTTTATATACATATTTATATATATATGTATATTGATTTATATATATATATATATATATATATATATATATATATATATATATATATATATAATATATATATATATATATATATATATATAGTATATAAAATTTTAATTAACAGATCTATCCAGGAAGCAACAGCACCAGATATTTGGAAATCCTTCTTCACTATCCCCTTGCATAAAGGGGGAAACTCAAAAGACCCATCAAACTTTCGTCCAATTGCCATACTCTCTCCTCTCTCCAAACTTATGGAAAAATATGTACACTCACAACTCCTAAACTATCTCTTCTAACAACCTCCTCACTTCCACCCAATATGGCTTTTGCCGTATAATCACAGCACCTCTACATCCCTCCTGTCATTTACAAATACAATAGCTGAGGCTCGTGACAAAAACCTCCTAGTATCCAGCCTTTTCCTCGACTTCTCAAAAGCCTTCAACACTGTCTCTCACCCTTTACTTCTGACGAAACTTTCCAACCTCAGTTTATCTCCCTCCACTCTAGCCTTCTCTAGTTATCTGTCTCATAGACAGCAATCTGTTTGTTGGCTCTCCTCCTGCTCACCCTACCTCCCAGTGACAACTGGGGTGCCTCAAGGCTCCATCTTGTTGCCCCTCCTATTACAAATGAGCTTCATACCTCCTGCAAACAATCTGCACTAATCCAAAACGCAGACGATTCAATGCTCATCTGCACTTCCAACAATATCTCTGACCTTTACACTCTCACCCAGGACACCTTTCTATCTGTTGAAAAATGGCTGGCTGATAATCTACTCATCCTAAACCCTAAGAAAACCAAACTCCTGTTATTCCTCCCACGGACTCTCTCTCACCTAAAATCTGCCTTTCTCATCTCATCCTCCAATAACACCACCATACAACCTGACTCCTACACAAAACTTCTAGGAGCCGTCATTGATGATGAACAAACCTCACAACCATACCGAATTACTCATTTTATACCAAGTTTTGGGGTCCAAATGAAGGGATGCCACAATTCCTGAGTGGCACCTCTTCATTTCCGATTTCTTTGCTTCTGTTTTTTTTATTTTTTAATTTTCGCGCTGTTGGAGCTGACATCATCACATGTGCGATGATGTCAACTCTGTCAGCACTACCAGCCAGTCGGAATTGAGATCAAGGAGCTCACATCATCATTTCTGGCTGGCTGCAAGTAGGCAGGAAGTGCTTTGCTATTTGAAAGGAATTGAACTTGCTGCCGAGAGTGCTGGCTTTGCTGCCATTTCGGACAGAAACGAGCAAGGGACTTTGCTTCTGCTGGCTTTCGTTTCTTTGCTTTAGGGACTTGTTGCACTGCCGTGCTGGTTTTGCCGATGCCCGAGAGGGACTTTGCTGCTGTGAGATGAATGCTGGCTTTGCTGAGAGAGGGACTTTGTTGCTGCCGAGTGACGAATGCTGGCTTTGCTGAGAGAAAGACTTTGTTGCTGCCGTGCTGACTTTGCCGAGAGGGGAACGTTGGTGCTGCTTATGCTGCCGATAAGGGTGTGTGTGTGTGTGTGTGTGTGTGTGTGTGTGTGTGTGTGTGTGTGTGTGTGTGTGTGTGTGTGTGTGTGTGTGTGTGTGTGTGTGTTCTGTGTGTGTGAGGGACTTTTGATGCTTTTAGCTGTCCCTTATTTTGCAGAAGGTCTTTATTTTTTCACATACTTTGATCGGTTTCTCATAAAGTTTGTGATGTTTCTGACAAATTAGTGAGGGTTTCAATTGCTGTATAATAATGACAGACATTTGTGTTTTAGACTCATAGCCTTCAAAAGGTATGCTAGTGTAAAGCCTGCTATTCTAGCAAGTTTTGAAGTATACTAATTTATATAATATGTGTGTATGTGTGTGTGTGTGTGTGTGTGTGTGTGTGTGTGTGTGTGTGTGTGTGTGTGTGTGTGTGTGTGTGTGTATGTGTATGTGTACATATGTATGTATTTGTGCGTATGTGTGAAGGGTGTTGAAGACTATTTCATTTGTCCTTGAGTTTGCAAATTGTCTCTAATTTTTTTTATTTTTTTACCTCATATTTTGGTCTATTCCTCATGAAGTGATTGAGAATCGCAGTTACTAAGTAATGGACACCTGAGTTTCAGACTTAGTAGCCTTTAGGAAAAAAACACACTAATGCAAAATATGTTATTTTAGCAAGTTTCTAATTATATAATGACAGTAGCTCTTCCTGATTTTGTCTTTCATCCACCATTATACTTTTAGTTTTCTCCTTGATTTTTGAGCTACAAAGTTGAGGTGTGCAAGTGTGTGCATGTGGAAAGTTGCAGTGGACTACGTACTGTATTCTGACAGTGTGGCACTTATTTATGTATTTATTCAGTCATTTGGATTGCAGTCAAATATCAGAGATGTACAGTCACAGTTGTACAAGTACTTAAAATTTGATTGCAATCAAATGTCTGAGACGTACAGTCAAAGTTGTTCAAGTGCTTAAAATAAATTACTGTGGTCAGTTCTTTTATTTTATTACATCTGAAATCTGAGGTATAGATAGCCAATAAATCTGGCTTAAATTGCCGGATTAAGGGGATGATTGTAGTTAAAAGTGATTGAAACTGTTATCATTTATTCAAATTATGCAATTAGAATTATTCTGCCTTTGCAGAAGTAGTTTGTATTTGTGTGAAGCTAGCTGGGATAGTATGTATTTTTAACACAAGCAGATATCCTTGTTGTGCACAATTAATAAAGTGGTTGCAATTGTTGAGTATAGTGATTATCTCTTATGAAAATGACTGTGTGCGTCTGTGTGAAAATGCCCCCAATGTAATACATCTATTGGCTAGAGGTATTTAGGCTCAAACCCTGTACCTTTGGTTCAGGGTAAAAAGAGTCTAAAGTCTCTAGCCACCAACAGTTCCCAGCTTTACTCAGATTTTTGTTTTCTGCTAAGAGTTGAGAGCTATGGTGACAACAGAATTTGTATTCCCCCATTATTGGCTTTGTTGTTTGTCCAGGTTTTTTGTGCTAAGAGGCTGACAGCTATGGTGAGAAGTGAGAACTGAATTCACTAAATGATAGCCATTAAGTTTGTCTTCCTATTACTTAACCTGCTGATTCACCATAGTGGTATGTTGCACTGACTGTAGTGTATAGTGTTCTGGGTTTAAGACGTGCCAGTAACATGCATGGTGGTAACAAAAAATTTTATTCTAGCAACTTTCCAAAATTATACAAGCAATGTTTAAAATGTGTCCCTGGTTTTTGACCTTTTGCCCCCCCCCCCCAAAAAAACCTGAAATTGAAAATAAGTACGAGAAGCTGTGCAAGATGCCTATACCTTACACTACTGTCATTCTGTTTATAGTTTGGGTGTGAAAGTAGACTTTTATGAAGGAAATTTACTGAATTGGGCAGTTTTGTAATTATTGGTTCATGCATTTTCTTTCATTGCCTACAGTACAGCCTACTGGAAAAATGTTCATTCAAACAATACATTTAAAATGTGCTCTGTCTAACAAGTGTGCTGTATTATACAAGGAATATATCTTAATAAAGTCAGGAAGGTGTATCAAAGAAAACAACAGATGTATAGTTATTGTTTTGTGTGCAAGGGGCCAATGATTTGAAAACAGCCCAAAGGTAATCTTTATCCACCACTGGCCAGATGCATTTTCTTTGGATGTGGTGCAGGGTTCAATGCTGTTTCAATTCATGTGTGTTTCAAGGGCAGAAAAGTTTGAATGCCATGTCTATTTTCATTGTGAGACAGTATTGCTTTGTTTATCAGATGTCTGTTTGTGTTTCTGCATTGATGTGCTGCAAAATGTAAAAATAAAATCCAAATAATCATTGTAGAAGTAAAGCAGTATGCACACATTGGAGTTTATGGTAAATGGGGTGAAATAGCCAGGTAATGGGACATTGGAATCTGGTGCCATATTTTGGTTATCTGTTCTTCAGTTTGTGTTTGAAAGTTAGTATCCCACAATTCCATTGGAGTGGGTGGGGTTGCATAATCATGTATGCAAATTAGATGTTAAGCAGAATACAGATTTGTACCTATTTTTCATGGCCCTTGTCCAGATTTTTGATGTTTCCAGGTTGATAGGTATGATGATGAACTTAAATTTAACCTACACATCCTTCAAAGTATAAAACAAAATCACCAAAAGCTAGGTATGCTCTACTGAAACTGTAGATTCCTGACCTATGATGCCAGACTGTCCCTGGCTCAAGCTCTTCTTTTCCCCTCCCTTCTCTATGCCACCCCAGTACTAACTAATATTCAAACCACTACCCTGGCCAAACTCCAACAAACCTGCCACAAAATAGCTAGATTCATCACAAACTCTCCACATAACTCACACCACTGCCCCTCACTCAACTCACTATAATGGCTAGAACTCCCTCAACAACTCCTTCTATCTTAGTTACAAATTATTCACTCTATACTTTATAAACCATCCTCCTACCCTGTCCTTTCCTCCTTGGTATCCATCTACACACCAACTCACACACTTTGTACTTCTAACCAACAACTCCTTGACATCTACCAACCCAAAAAAACTATCGGTAGACTACTATATAAATGCACCGTATCTCAGGCATGGAATAACCTCCCATCCCAATTATGCTCCATTACACACCCTATACAATTTAAGAAAGAACTCAAACTACACTTTATAAAAAACAAATCTTGTACTTGTCATGACCCTACCTAACTCCAATACTATTCTGTAGTACACATTTCCATACAACTTCTTAGCATACTTTTTTACCACTCCAATACTATTACTTTCTACCACAATCTCATACAATCTTCTCAGCATATTATCTCCCACATATTCTTCTCTAACATCACATTACACCTCTAGATATCCCTTCCACCCCATTCATGAACTTTCTATACACCTTATCACATCAGTTATACATCAGCTACAAAAAAAAAAAAAAAAAAAAAAAAAACTTTTGAAGTACAGAACTTATGTGTACTTTTAGTGTTTGCTAATAAAAATTGTTTTTAATTGTAAACTAAACTGTTATTTATACTTAAAGTGTCTGCAACTAGATCTTTTCTACCCTGGTCTCCACTGAAAATGGGCTCCTGGCCCAGCTGGACTAACCCAGTTAACAAATGTCAATAAAAAAAAAAATATATATATATATATATATATATATATATATATATATATATATATATATATATATAAAAAAACATATGACCATAACATTGTACTGGAGTCATACCTCAGCACCACTAGTCACAACCTCTCAGTGCAAGGGGATGTCATGTAAGTATTGCAGCTATAAATGTGGAATGTTTCTACAGTAACAGGGGTTGTGTTAACAGACATGTTGTGTGGGAAGTCACTTCTGATACTGTCATGTATGCCATCAGTTACTGACAGACATTATAAGATCATCATAGTGAAGTACCACAGAAATCACAGTAATGATCCTGTGGAATACAGCAGAGATATGACCGATAAACATGGACAGTCTGACACAATCTGGTCAGTGCAGAGGTATACACTGAACTCCTTAGTGCAAGATGAGTGGACCAAGCCTGACAAAGTGAATGTTTACAACCATGTAAATGAGGATATCACAAAAATACTGGAATAGATAAGCTCACACATTCGATACATTCACACACTCCTGTCTGTTGTTGTTGTTGTGTCTTTTGGCTTTTCCCAGTTTGGGTCACCACAGTGGAACTCCAGTCCGCTAATGATTGGCAGTAGATTTATGCATGCTGAGTTGCCAGCTCTAATGGACAACCTTCAACGAAGGTACACCCATTCATGCATGTCTCCACACAGAAGATGCTCTAGCTGAGAATCGAACAGGACAACATCTTACTGTGAGGCCACACGCTCCTGTCTGTCCCAACACATATTAACCAATTAACCAGAGGAGCAGAGGTCCCAATCCCACATACTTCACACTACTTAGTGACATACATCTTTACACCACCCCGCTGCTTTTTTGGACATACGCAACAGTTATGGTGGCCATGCAACAGTTCCTCTGACAAATATCTGGACATAACATCACAGTAGGAAAATACACTGAGCTGCTAGGCATGTCAGAAAGCACTTTGCAAACTACAGGCAGACTGCCACAACACTGACCCAGGTTTCCTATGGGGGAATACACATGTACTTGCAAATATAGCAGGCACTACAGGCATGTAACAGCACAGAGTAACAGACACCAGTGTGAAAGTGCATACCCACAACCAATCTGAACACAGTCACAGTCACATTATGGTAAGCCTATGTAATATCACAGTATATGTACTGTGCAAACAACACCACCCTCATATAAGCCACTCACACAGTAACCCTACATATACTGGGCCAATACACAGTGTATTCAGATGCCTGACTATGGTATGGGACATGTCTCAGTCTGGCCCTACAAACATGTGCACTGATAGGGCACATAAACTGGAGCAGCATGCAACATCAGATAGAACATGACCAAGGACAACAACATCTACCACAGTCTGTACACAGGCCAAGTAACATATTCACAATGCACACTCTGTCAACAA
This sequence comes from Protopterus annectens, assembly GCF_019279795.1. Lineage (NCBI taxonomy): Eukaryota > Metazoa > Chordata > Ceratodontiformes > Protopteridae > Protopterus > Protopterus annectens. The sequence continues at coordinate 802,987,211 of NC_056751.1, forward strand.
TCACCATAAGCACACAGACCTCACTGCTGTACACACTACAGCAGAATGTCCAGGTGTTGTCCTCAAATATGAGGCCTACTATACATAACATGTCTAGCACTCTATCTCAATGGCTTGTTACTAGGTATGATGTCAGTAAATAATGATGTATTGTACATATGCACCTCTTACTGCATGACATATGGAGAATGGTTAAAAGACTTGGGGGACAGAGGCACAAACACAGTGCCAATATTGACATATTGCTGTGATAATCTGAGAAATTTCCTGGTGTGACAGGGTTTGTTGTGACATATCTCTTCTGAGGGATATGAAGTCAGTAACTCACATGGATGTCACCATGTACTGACTGCAATCATCAGAGTATGGTACTGCATATCTAAAGATAGGAAATATGTGAGTAACACAACACATGTAAGAGTCCAAACGCTGGACAGTCTGCAGATAGCCCTACAGGTAAGAGTTTCCTCAACCACATAACACTGTTGTGCCAGACTTCAAATTATGTAGAACAGCTATATGCACACAAACCCTGTTAAACCAACATTGCTTCCAATGTAGAACAACATTACTTACATTCTGTCTCCATGTCTAGAACTTCCCCCTCCTGTTTGTTGGCCTGTCTCCACAGTGTATGTTGTAAGAGATATTTCCAACTACCCTCTGTAATGCTGTTTGTCAAACACCCACATGAAGGCCTGCTCACAGTGAAAGAAAAGGGTCAACACCCAGATGAGGTGCTTAGTTATAGGAGTGTGTTTCCACGCAATTGGCTATAGGAATGATACCACAGCTGTTCCACATGCAATTAGCAAGTGGGGGACTGTAATTTGTGCACAGGCCATCAGCTGATCATGAGCATTCCTTACAAAACTAAAGCTGCTGCTTATGCAAATCAGATGTACTTTTCCACATCCACCAGAGAGGTAGTGAGAGAGAGAGACAGAGTCAGATGCAAAGTAAGAAAGGAAGGGTGTAAGACAGCAAGAGCCAAGTGTGTTTGTGTATGATCCGTAGGTGGAGAGTGGTATCTGGGTATTATAACAATTGTCTATATTGTTTACTACTCCATACTGTCACATAGTAATTGCACATGGCTGTACACATTTATGGCTGAGGATTGTCTACAACAACATCTAAAGTGTTTGAAAACTGTTGACCTTGTAATGTGGACAATGGGACATATAGGTCCTCAATATAATGATGTAGCAAAACTGACACTGCAATGGATCCTATCAGTACACACTCACCCCAGCACCCACACAGGATACTGACACATGCACAAACACACACTTAACAGTATTGAGTTTCAACCCCCTACCTGACTATGTATTGTTATTACAGTGTTATGCAGTTACTGCACGTGCCATAGAGCTTACATGTTAGAGAGTTGTCCAAAGGTATCTGTGAAGGTGAGTGACATCAGCAACAGTGCTAAAGAAGGGGTAAGGAAAGTGTAGTACATGTGAATGTTCACAAAAGCAGGTGTCAATGGAGACACACACACACTGTCAGGGAAACACACACATCTTCACAGTTGGCAGAATCAAGATTAGAACCCCTACCTAACTAGTTTGCTACACTACAGTATTACACAGTTATCACAAACACCACTGAACTTATATGGCTGATACATGGCCAAAGGTTTATGTCAAGGTGAATGACATCAGCAGGCATGTTAAAGCAGGCCAATGGGAGATGTGGTGAGTGTGAATGGCTTAAAAATCATTAATCTACACACACACACACACACACACACACACATACACACACACACACACACACACACACACACACACACACACACACACACACACACACACACACACAAAATCTCTCTCACACACACACACACACACACACACACACACACACACACACACACACACACACACACACAAACACACATACACACATTCCCCAGTACAGAGATGCATATGTTCATTGCTTTACAGGTTTGTAGTAGATGGATGGGCCTGACTGCTGTACAAGGCTAGGCAAAGGGAATACCTTGGCATCAGGCCACATGGCAATGGTCTCCAGTGTGGCTCAGGGGTGTAGTCCCTGAGGTGGTCCCCACAGGTGGTTATTGTATTCACCATCCACTCATCTGGGTTACTATTGTGGGTGGCCAGTGATGTGCACTGCTTCCCATATATGTGAGCTATATTCCATGATATGGTCAGTGTCTGGGTTGTGCACATGTCCCACATGCATGTTCTTTGACATGTGGATGCGTACTTGAGGTCTCTTGTGTGTACAGATTGTTATATTCTGATGTAGCATTCCTGACCTCATTTGTGGAGACCTGGCTATGGAACTGAAGTTGTGCTTGCACCAACATTGACAACACGATACTGGAGTTAGGGGTGTTTGTCCATACAGGGCATGTATATAAGGCATGGTATTCCCTTTTTGGGTTACATTTGCAGGCACTACAGTTGTTGCAAACATCCAGTGGGGAACATAGAAAAAGACCACTGTAAGCATTTATTTGCCTATTGTAGGGATGGAACAGGGTGCCATGTCCTATTACTTGCTGGATAACACACACTCAGTCAGGAGATGTTACACATCACAGTACTTTCTGATGTCAGTGGCAGTGTTGTGGTAAACAGGCATGTAGTCCACTGCAATCACACCATGGTTACTATCTGTGGGCAATATGCAGGGAACTACCAATATAGTGGTCGTTGCCTAGCCAAGTGTGTTTCTGTATGAGACAAGGGCAGAGAGTGTTTTCTGAGTACTACAAGGGTTGCCTATATTGTTCACCAATCCATAATATCACATGTAGGGTTATGGATTGTCTACACCAGTCTTTCTGCTGTTTGACATATGTTGTCCTTGTAAGGCAGACATTGTGACATATAGTAGGTCCTCAATATAATATTTTAGCAAAACCCACCCCACAATGCACCTTGCCATTACACAATCACAGCAACATCCACACAGGATACTGATCACATACACACACACACACACACACACACACACACACACACACACACACACACACACACACACACACACACACACACACACACACACACACACACACACTTGCCAATACTGAGATTCAAACCCCTACCTAGCTATGTATTGCTACTACAGTGCACCACGTTTATTGCACATGCCACAGAGTTAATTTTACCTTAATCACACATTTACATTTGCCAGGGGTGAGGTTCAAACCTCTATCTAACAATCTTTATGGACCATTATGTTAGGCATTTACCACATGCACCACTAACCTCACATGGTTTAGGCTTGGCAACAGATACCTGTAAGGTGGATGATATCTGCAAGACTGCTAAAGTCAAGCTCTGAGATGTGTACTGGCTGTAAAAGGGGCAAAAAATCGTTGAGGTACGCACATACATATGTACACACACAAACTCTTACCACAGATGTGATTCAAATCCATAGCTGTGTAGTTACTGCTACTACATTGTTCCGCATTTATGGCATGTGCCACAGAGCTTATAGGGCTAGCCCTTGTCCAAATAGGTATTTAAAGGTGAATAACATCAGCAGGTTTGCTAAAGTAGGGCAATGGGAGGTGTAGTGACTGTGAATGGCCTCAAAATCATTAATCCCTCTACTCAGACACACACATTTTCACAGTTGCCATGTCTGGAATTAGAACTCCTAGCTAACTAGTATGTAGCATTATTGCATTACACAGTTATTGCATGCACCACGGAGTTTACAGGGTTGAACCTTGTCCAAAGAGGTATTTCAAGGTGACTGACATCAACAGGCTTGCTAAAGTAGGGCAATGGGAGGTGTAGTGACTCTGCATTGCCTCAAAATCATTAATTTCTATACTCAGACACACACAGTTTCATAGTTGCTATGTCTGGGATTAGAACTCCTAGCTAACTAGTATGTTACACTATTGCATTACACAGTTATTGCATGCACCATGGAGCTTAGGAGCTTACAGGGTTGAACCTTGTCCAAAGAGGTATTTCAAAGTGACTGACATCAGCAGATTTGCTAAAGTAGGGCAATGGGAGGTGTAGTTACTGTGAATGGCCTCAAAATCATTGATCCCTACACACACAGAGTTTCACAGTTGCCATGTCTGGGATTAGAACTTCTACCTAACTAGTACATCACACTATAGTATTACACAGTTATTGCACCACCACAGAGCTTACAGGGCTAAACCTTGTACAAATAGGTATTTCAAAGTGACTGACATCAGCAGGCTTGCTAAAGTAGGGCAGTGGGAGGTGTAGTTACTGTGCATGGCCTCAAAGTCATTCGTCCCTACACACACACACACACACACACACACACACACACACACACACATACACACACACACTCGCCCACACACACACAGAGTTTCATAGTTGCTATGCCTGGGATTAGAACTCTTGCCTAACTAGTACATCACACTATAGTATGCAGTTATCGCACACGCCATGGAGCTTACAGGGCTGAACCTTGTCCAAAGAGGTATTTCAAGGTGGCTACCATCAGCAGGCTTGCCAAAGTAGGGCAATGGGAGGTGTAGTTACTGTGAATGGCCTCAAAATCATTGATCCTTACACACACACACACACACACACACACACACACACACACACACACACACACACAGTTTCACAGTTGCCATGTCTGGGATTAGAACTCCTTCCTAACTAGTACGTTAAACTATAGTATTATACAGTTATTGCACAGCCCATGGAGCTTACAGGGCTGAACCTTGTCCAAAGAGGTATTTCAAGAGGAGTGCCATCAGCAGGCTTGCTAAAGTAGGGCAAGGGGAAGTGTAGTTACTATGCATGGCCTCAAAATCATTGATCCCTACACACACAAACACACACAAACACACACAGAGTTTCAAAGTTGCCATGTTTGAGATTAGAACTCCTACCTAACTAGTACATCACACTATAGCATTTGCACCATGGAGCTTACAGGTCTGAACCTTGTCCAAAGATGTATTCAAGGTGACTGTCATCAGCAGGCTTGCTAACGTAGGGCAAGGGGGGGTATCTTTACTGTGAATGGCCTCAAAATCATTGATCTCTACACACACACACACACACACACACACACACACACACACACACACACACACACACACACACACACACACACACACACACACACACACACACAGTTTCACAGTTGCCACATCTGGGATTAGAACTCCTACCTAACTAGTATTTCTCACTATAGCATTATGCAGTTATTGCACTGACATCAGCAGGCTTGCTAAAGTAGGGCAATGGGGAGTGCAGTGTGTGTGAATGGGCCATAAATCATTCCTCTGGAAACACACACACACACACACACACACACACACACACACACACACACACACACACACACACCACTCAGTCACACACAACTTTACATTTGACAGGCCTGGGTATATGACTGCTAGATGACTACTGATTTGTATTGTCATGTTACACAGTTATCACAAGCACCACAGACACAATAGTGCTGAGGGCTACCAGAAGCAAATGTCTACAGTGATAGACAATGGCAGATCATGTGATATTGGCCAATTAGATGTGTGGTGGGTGGGACAGGCCTCATGATGGGAAGCCCTTTGTCACTGTCTTTCTCTCTCTTCTCCACATCTCTGTTTGTGTATGTTTTACCTATTATAGTGTGTTGTCCTTGGATATATGTGTGTATTCCTATCCGATGTGTGTACAAGTCATGGGCATTCAGAATTGCCAATTAGCTGAAACACCTGATGTTCATAAGGATCATTTGCATATATCCCATGTGCCTCTGTTACAAGAGGTTTGGGAGGTCACTCAGTGAACGTTCTAGCTTTGTCTGAGTTTTCATTTTGTTGTTATCTGATGCGTGTGCAAAGCATGAATGGTGTGCAGTGTGGTATGTGTGTACAGAAATATGCAACTGACAGATATGTATAGTCCACTGTTGTTGTCAGACATGGGCTTCATTTCTCAAGTGTGGGAGCATGCTCAGTATGTCCTTCTGTATTGAATGTGTGACTCCATTGCAGATAGGTTGTACACCAGTGCAGGAATTTGTGCTCTACACCTACAGCTAGCAACCTGTTTCTGCAGGATATCTGTAGATAGGTTGACAATATGGATTCACAATGGGCAACGGATAGTGGGATAATGTAACTATAGTGTCTGTGCTGCTTGTGCTACATGGTTTTAGTGTTAGCAGAGATATTCAGACATATGTACGGTTTTATACTGTGATGTGTTATGTCATCATCTACTAACAGATATACTTAGCTGCTCACAGTAATTTCCTGGGGAATACAAGATGAATAAAGCTGTGTCCAGTATTGTGGTCTTCAGCCTACATATTCTTGCACAATCATGCCATTCTGAAGGGGGAGCCGCAGACACTTGCTGATGGGTCTGTGTAAATAGTCCAGCACCTTGGTACTGTGGTGGCTGAGGAACCCCTGCTTGCACATTTATCAACATGACAGACTGGCCATATCCTGCTGTGGCCATACCTCTCATCTGTACAGATTCACACAGGTTACCCAGAGGCAGGCCCCATATATCTGGTAAGTTCCCCTTCACATTGTGGTTTATGAGCAGGTTTGTAGCCACCCATTACTGGGTTTGCAGGCAGGGGTAGTATGGGCACACAGCAGAGTTTCAGACTTCATTCACTCCATGGCATCCATGCTTCTACACCCCCCTCTGTTATTCTATCCTCTTCCTAACATTATGCAAGTGATATCTGATAAGTATCCCTATAGTTGTTCCTTCATCCCAGGTATTCAGGGGTAGGTCCACAGTTCATGCTGTAGGACACGGTGGGCATGCTACTGGGATTTGTTGACATAGCCTTGCATTTGTGTTCTGTGGACTGTGTTATATTGTTATCTGGGACCCCATGAGATAACATACATTGGCAGTACGGGTGAGGCACAGGCCTTTGACAGAGGACTGTAGGGCATTTGGTAGTGATGCAGGCCATCTGTAGCAGGCCAGTGCATTCTGTCACTCCTACAGTCCCAGGTTGCAGACCACTGGATTCCCCTGGGGTGACAGGGTAGGTGTGCAAGGTGTTAATGGCAATAGTTCCCATCCTTATTAATCCATTGGTGTGGATGCTGTCAGGGTGCTGCTTACAGCTAGGGACACACCTGCATGGGACACCACTTTAGCATGCTGCATTCTGTGGGTATTCCCATACAGAAGTGGGGGTCATACTGTACTCTTTCCCAACAGCAAGGATATGACCTGTGATAAACCTGTGGCTGATGGTGTGGTGAGATGAGCGCATGTGTAATATAGAAGCTTCATGCAGCTAGCTCACAGATATACATGGGACATTCCCCTTATGCTGGAATGTGCGGGGACAGTCGCAGTTTCTCATTACTTCATAACTGTGCCTTTTGTGGTCTGCCAGTGATTGGCGAGACATCACTATTCTATACTACACATACTACACAGACAAGTAATGTGTTGCTAACCTGTATGTACAATTCCAAAGGTGTGTGCATTTGACGGTTATATTTTATATACTCTGTCTGGGGTACTTCCACCTATGTACTGTGTGTATGTCTGAGCCCATATTCATGGCATGTCCATCTTTCAGATGGTGACAGATATTACATCTGAACAATGAGTATGAATGACCGCTGGATTGGGTCTTGCTGGGATGCATTGTGGTTGGCACTGCAGTTGTCAGAACATGGCTCTGTCATCAACAGTACTGGCCATAGGCCACACATCAACCTAACACACAGAGCCGTGTATATTATACACATGCAACAATCTATCCTGCTGATTGGGCCAGCTCAGGTAATGTGTGCTCCGTTGTTATTAAACACATATGTACATGTTACTGCATTTCTACATGGGATTGTAGGGGGGGGGGGGCACACCTGACAACTGTAACCATTTGCTATGACTAGAAAAATATAGAGAAATACTGAGCAGATAAACGTGCGACCACAAACCGTCAATAAAATGCAAAAACAAATAAATAAAATGGTCTCAAGATGTACGGCTCTAAAAACATACAATTTAATCCATCCATTTAAGCTCCCAACTTTCCACCTTATTCCTAATGTCTCCCATTCTATCACCTAAATTTACCTTTTCAATGACCATGAATCAAAATGTATGTATCATATTATTAGTCAAATCATATCTGGACAGAGCACCAATTGAATCTCCTGTCCTTAAGTTATTAACATGTTCTTTAACCATATCTCTTACATTTTGAAGTTCACTGTGACATCTTCTAGTGTCTGAATAGATTATATGGACATGAGGGTTAGAAGGTTAGTAGATGGGAATTTGGACACTAAGATGTATAGGAAGGAGTGTTATAGAAATACACTCCTGCATAGGATGAGCATGCATCCCAGGAGAACCTTTGGCAATGTGGTAAAAGGTCAAGGGATGAGGCTGTCTAGGTTGAGTAGAGAGAAGGAGGTCTTTGAGGATGGGATGAAGACCTTGACAAGTGAGCTTATATCTAGAGGGTACAAGGAGAGGGAAATAACCACTAACTTAGAGGAGGTTACCCATCTGAGAAGTAGTAGGGTGAGACCCTATTATTCAGTGAATACAGGAGAAGATTCCAGATCTGAGGAACCAGTAACAGTTAAAAGACAGGTTAATATATTGACATCATATACTAATAATATAAGAGGGATACAGTCAGTGGTAGAGAAACACTGGCCCATCTTGCTGACAGATGATAAGATTAGGGATGTGGTGGGGGATATACCCAATTTTCAACATAGGAATCGTAAAAACTTAAAAAGGATGTTATGCTACCCTAAAAGTGAGACTACAGAAACTATATGGGGGACATACCCCTGTGGGCATTGTAGTTGGTGCAGCTATGTGAAAAGCAGTAGCAGGTTCATATACCCAACTACGGGTAGAGAATATACTTTCAGGGTAAAAGCAGATTGTACATCAAAATGCATAGTGTATATAGCACAATGTGAATGCTGTCAATATTTCTTTGTGGGGATGACCACACATATGTTAAGAGATAGGGTTAAAGAACATGTTAATAGCTTAAGGACAAGAGATTCAGTTAGTGCTCTGTCCAGATATAATTTGACTAATAATATGAAATATAAATTTCGATTCATGGTCATTGAAAAGGTAAATTTAGGTGATAGAATGGGAGTCATTAGGAATAAGGTGGAAAATAGGAAGCTTAAATGGATCCTCAGACTTAGGGCAGACAAGGAATATGTCTTAAATACGAAAGTTTCATTTAAGCCTATCCTGGATTCTAGAGGGGTCAGAAGTTAATAGATTAGTATAGAAGCAGGTAGATAGTTAGGAATAGTTAGAAATATAGCCTACATTATATTTTTAGATGTATATATACATATATTTTTTCTGTATTTTTATGTTTTTTGATTTGTTTTTAAATGTCTTGTACATTTTTATAGCAACATATATTTCAATAAGGTTTTATATACCAATATAATTCTATATTTACATTTACATGTACATATAGCTACATTTTTGTAGCTGCAAGTGTTAAATAGTAGATTTGCATGCAAGTTGTATATGTATATGTTTTTTGAATTGTCTTTTTAAGAAATCCCAGGTTTGTTACTTGAGTGATGTGTGCTGCAATAGGGAGCATGCGCCTGGTCAGTTTTGGAAGAAAGGGACTGGTATTACAAACAGCAAGTGTGTCTAATTTACGAAATGTAAGTGATTTTGTATTTAAATGTGAATGAGGCATTATTATTGTTATTATGGTCTGACGAAGCCACCAGGAAGGTGGTGAAAGTGCTTACCTTATTTTAGTACAATAAATTGTATGTTTTTAGAGCCGTACATCTTGCGACCGTTTTATTTCTTTTGCATTTACTATGACTGTACTGGTATTTCAGGTACTCTGTTGGCTTCCATTTCATTTTGTATTCTGACCTGTCATGCAGACTAGAGGCATATCAGTAAAGTACAGTTTTTAGGTTTTAATGACCTACATTTCAATTTTCGACTTCTTACCCTTCAGAACTAATATCCACCTGCCTGACCTGTTGTACTCTGTCTGTGTAGGTCTGGAGGTAGGCTGTTCTCCATTGCCATCAATTGGAGGCCTTATCACAGCCTTTCTTTGTGGTCATCTACACCACTCCTGTTGGCAGAGACTGTTGTTGGGTATGTGAACCTCACTAACATGCATGTGTGTGTGTCCTATGAACACACATTTGGGCCACCACATGTACTGCAGTGGGATTTGTCACCTTGTCTAGTACTGCCTAGTATGTTGACACCAATATTTGTTATGGATTTCATACTGCCCATATAGGTGCCCACTATCTGCTGCCATCCCATTCAGCCACCCGATTGCCTTGCATGCTCTCATCCATACAACAGATACAACTAGCAGAACATACTACGCCATTCAGTAATTGAAAGAAAAAGTGACTTACCTTGTGGTTGTGCCAGTATTGAGGATGGTGCTGGAGGGCTGACTATGCCGGATGCACATAGTACTCTCCCTATACATGCTAAAGCACAGGTAGTGTCATGTTTGGAATCCTTTTTACTGTATGTGCGAGTCGGAGAGAGGTTTAATTCCCTGGATTCCTACTGTGTCAGTGTATGTGCTATGTGTTGCCTCTTTGCCAAAGCCTGGGCATACTGGGCATGCCTCCTGCCTACAGGGGTAGGCTCAGGTTGTTCCTCCTCCGAGTAACTCTGTGCCTGTGTTGGCCTTGGCAATGGTGGGGGGCTGTGTGGCTCTGCCCCATGCTGTTCCTGCTGCAGCTGTTTCCGCAGGATCATATTTGGGTACATGTAGCTGGAGAGTACTGCAAGGCTCCACCGGATATGTCCAGGCACCGGAACCGTGACTTGAGCATCCCAAACACATGCTCTATTATGATTCTGGTTTGAGTGTGTGCCTCATTATGGAGTTCTTGTTTGGGTGTGTGTGCATTTCTGATGGATGTCATCAGCCACGGCTCCAGTGCGTAACCAGCATCCCCCACTAGGTGGCCATATGGGATGTCCCCACTGGCAAATCTCTAGTACAACTGTGTCATATGCCAGATGTGAGAGTTGTGATAACTTCCAGGGCTGCCAGCACATATATTCATTATAATGTCCTGGGCATCACACATGGCCTGGCAGTTGATGGAGGGGAAGCCCTTGCGGTTTATGTAGACCCTACTCCACTTACCGGGTGGTGCTTTGATGTGTATGTGCATGCAGTCTATACCACCCACTACCTCAGGATATTCTGCTCTTTGGTGGAAGAGACGCATATTGCTAGTCACACATCAAGAGTGTTGTAGAAATATATATGTGCTGACATGGCATCCAGGAACTGGTGGAGTACCCTGGATGCTGATGCCTGTGAGATCCCCATGATATTCCCAGTTGGCTTTTGGAAAGTACCTGTGGCTAGTATTCTTAAGCCTACACACACCTTGGTATCCACTGGGATGGGTTCCCCTCTACTGGTTCTGTGTGTGAGGTGTGGCCGGCACAACTCAACAATTTGCTGTAGGAGGCCCCTTTCTACCCAATAGAGCTCCACTATCTCCAGCTCATGTAGCCCCTGGTAGGTTGCCATGGGTCTGTACACTCTTCTCCTCCTTACTGTGGGTTGGTCATCAGCATTCTCATCCTCACCACCCTCAGCCTCTTCCACATATTGATGTATGACAGCAAAAGCAGCCCCTATCATTTTGTTAGTTTTGTTAGGTAACATTTCCCCATTTGTGTACACCGATGGTGTAGAGTTTGTGGGGAAAACCAGAGTGAAAGGTGTTTGCATAGTTTATAGTAGTTTGCTGAGCTGGGCTGGGTTGCTGCCTGTGTAATTGACTGATTTGGGTACATTTTACCTGCCAGCTATGCTAGTTCTCCTTGATTACCTTCCTACTGCTTTTTTCCCTTCCCATTGCCTTCCCGTTTAAGCCCCGGGGCACGCCGCACAAATCCAGTGGTCAGATGTGAATGGACCTGCTATTTTCTGTTTTTTTTTTAAACTCAGTGCATACTGTGCACACCTGTTTAGGCAATGTAAACACCTTTTAGCAGAGACTGGCCCTCCCTGGACACACACTCTGATTTCTTGGTGTAAGACAATACAGCCTTAGACACGCCCTCTGCCTTAGCTGTGCTTAGCTAAGCGCAAGTATGAGCCACAGAGCTTCACTCAGCTTACAGCAAGCATGACACACTCCCTTATGAGGTCATCTAGCTCTTAGGCATACACCATGGTCTTGCTGAACCTACACAGTTGGGTGCAAGCTAGTGCTGAAGGAAAATCTGTGATTCACTATCATTCCCCTCATTTGCATAGAACTGACTGCTAATGCATGGTTACAAAACTGACACTGAGCCTTCCCCCTTAGCAACCACTATACCATGGTCTTGTTGTCTTATGCATGCCATTGACTATAATGGCAAAATACGTAATCATTAAAATTGACTTATCTCATTTTTTTTTTTTTTCGGGCCGATCCCATTTGTGCACCACTGTGCTTCGCTTAAACGTCCAAAATCGGCCAAAAAAAAGTTATTTTTTATAATTTTGAAACTATTTTTCATGCCTATGGCCATATATTTGGCCATTTGCATGCCTAACCCTTATATTACATGCTTTTTTACGAGCTGTCATGCCTCCGTTTTGTAGTTTGCAGAAATGTATTCAGCTACTGGCTGAATACATTTTTGCAGTCTACACTATTCCTGCATGGATGCCTGCCTGCTTCCTGTATTGCTAATTCACCTCATCTGCATGGTTTTCACCAACAAATGAGGTAATTAGCATACAGGGGCTTTTTCCATGCAAGAATAGTGCAGGAGCGCTTGTGCATGTCCTGGGAGCTCGTTCCTGGATCACATGTCAGACATACTGCCTGCAGCAGCTCTTGCACTATTCCTTCACACTGTACAGAGCTTGCTGAATCCTGGAGATAATGTTTTTGATTCTTCTGATAAATCACTCAGGGTTAGCAGTCAACCAGTAATGCCAGACAATAGAGTTTTATGTTTCTTATTGCTTAGAAAATGCATGTTGCTTAAAAATCTACTGTTCTATTAACTTAAGTGCATTAGAATAATATTTATTCCCTAATTGTGTGCCTTTGTCCCCCATTATTTTTGTCTTTGTCCTGAATTCTTGACAAAAAGTTAAGGGTTATGATTATCCAGGAAGTGTATGCTGATGATAATACAGTTCTCTTTGCTTTTAAGTGAATTGGAGTAATTCAAATTGCCCCTGATTATCAGCCTTTGACACCCATTATAGGTTTTTGGGGCTTTTTTCCTGATTCTTAAGCAATGAATTTGTGGTGTATGAAAGGGACTACCTTTATTTTGTCCCAGCCATTATCTGAGGCCTGATGATTTTGAGTGTGGGGGAATGTCGGCCCAAAATAAAGAACATAAAAATAAGAATATAATCTGCATGTTAGTAAACACCTAAACATAAGCACCATTCGATACATGTAATAGGTACTTAGATGAACACCTATTAATAATTGCAGAAATTAAAATACACATTTAATAAGACTAACAGTGAGGAAATCATGGATTTTTGAAGAAGAACAAAACCATATCAGAGTTAAGCATCTAGTTTGAAAAAAAAAACAGAAAAGGAACAAGCTTTTAAATTTTTCATATTACAGTATTAGGACTGTATCAATTACATATTTTTAAATATAGAAATTAGACACTGAAGACACACTATTACATTTTTGCACCCTGAATATTATGTATTTTGTTTTACTTGTTTGTTGACCAGGTAAGCCCTCTAAACAAATCGTTACTTTTCATGGGCAAAGCAGGAGCACATGCTGGTTAAGTGACTGATTTATACTCACACAGCAGGCAAATGAATGAATCAAACATTGCAACCTGAACACAGGGAGCAGCTTATAAACAGTGTAATACTTTAGTCCTCTATGCTAGCTGCATTTATTGGAGAGTACACCAACAAGAGGGTCTTAATTTGTGAAAATCAGAATAAATATCCATTATTGAACTTACTGCTTCCAGAATAAAAACCTAAGGTAATTGTGATAATAAGTTTAAACCACTGGGGTGTAGCTTTCTAATTGTCAGGTTACCTACAATATAATCAAATCACATTTCTGTGAATCCAGCCTCATTGTAAAGCCTACACACCTTCTCTTCAAATTATCATCATACAAACGTCAAAAGACACCCAAAAAATAGCGTACAAGGCAATAGTACACAGTCACGTTTACATTACAAAGAAGAAAATAGGAACAGGAGGAACCATGGTGACTTGCTAGTGTAGTGAAAAAGGCAATAAGATAATAAATGCAATGTCTGTGGATCAGGTCTATAGGGGGATGTTATGCTTCTGATACACTGTAGATCAGTCCTGTAATACAGTCGCAAAACGAAATCAAGTTATCTATCTATCTATCTATCTATCTATCTATCTATCTATCTATCTATCTATCTATCTATCTATCTATCTATCTAGTCTGTAAGTCTGTCTGTCTGTCTATCTATCTATCTGTCTGTCTATCTATCTATCTATCTATCTATCTATCTATCTATCTATCTATCTGTCTATCTATCTCTATCCGTCTATCTATCTGTCTATCCTGGAAAAGAGAGCTTATGCAAAACAAAAGGTATTTATTTATTCATGTAGCACTACTTATTTATGTTTGTGTCTTGTGTGACTCATTTATTTATTTATTAAAAAGCAGTGTATGGCTTAGGTAATAGAACAAGGTTGTATTTATTTTTAGTTACTTACTTAGATTGTCAGTACTTACTTCAAATGCATTTTATGCATTTCCATTTCTTACCTCAAATTTTGGCTTTAATGATTTGGAGAGTCAGCATGTAGGATTTTCAGCCCTTTATATACAATGAAGCTGAATTCAATCATAATGCAAGTACCATAATTGTAATCCTGCATGTGTAGGTTTGTATGCTGCTGTGAATACTGGGATATAATGCATTTATTAGGATATAATGCATTTATTAGGATATAATGCATGTATTAGGATATAATGCATTTATTAGGATATAATGCATGTATTAGGATATAATGCATTTATTAGGATATAATGCATTTATTAGGATATAATGCATTTATTAAAGCTGCTCCCATTTTTGATTATCAGCTACAGCTTGACTCGTAATGGATTCTAAAAGCCAAGCCAGACCCTCAGGGCAGCTGTACCTCAGCTCTTCTTCAAAAATCCCAGGATTGGTTGCCCACCTCTGGATTAGCGTAGAACACAGAATGGACTGAAATGTAACAAGGCTGAATGCTAGTATGCAGATGGTCATGATGATGGGGGTGTTCTCTGCAATAAGGAAGGAGACTAGCAGAGTGCCACAGGGGTTAGTATTGGGTCTGGTAATCTTCACTAGTGAGTTTGTTTCGGACACATCTGTGAAAAAAAGATCATTTGCTTCATCAGTATTGCAAAGACAGGTGCAGATGTGTAGGATGATAGAACAGCCTAAGCATAGACTTCTAAAGGCAGGAAAGAGGGCTGAAAGGTGTCTGCTAGGATTCAGTGTAGATGAAGTACTGCAGTTGGGATATAATATACCTGGTATGAAGTATCATATGGACAGGGACAATAAATAATGATGATAATGGCAGGGCAGGAAATGGATTTTGGGGATGCTGATTACATTTAGACGGCACCACCTCAGGAATGGAATCCAAAAGCAAAAGATAATGGCCCCACTTCAACAGGTCCTAGTAAAGTCACACTTTGAATGTTTTGTGCAGCTCTGAAGACCATGACTTTTGCGATTCTGAAGACTAAAGGAGAAAGATTCCAAATGGCGGGAAGTAGTTCACAAGAAAAGTATCAAAAAGTTTTCTGGAGTTGATCAGTGGCTAGATAAAGAAGAAGTTTTCTCA
Source organism: Protopterus annectens (assembly GCF_019279795.1). NCBI lineage: Eukaryota > Metazoa > Chordata > Ceratodontiformes > Protopteridae > Protopterus > Protopterus annectens. The sequence goes on from NC_056751.1 coordinate 803,003,069, forward strand.
CCAAAGTAATAAAGCAATGGAACAGAAACATAATACAAGTATAAACAATTGTGTCATTGAGATATCCAGGAGTCACTTCGAGCAAAAAAGATAGATTGTGGAGAAGGAATAGGCTGTAGGTGCTTGTGACAAACTATTCCCTGAATCTGTTAAAGTACTTCTTCATAGAAAGCCCTGTGGACACACAAAATAGAAGGGTGGCAGAGAGGGTACCCATAAAAATATTCAAGAAGACACAAGACAGTGAAAAAGGTTGAAGATTATGCAAGAGATGGAGAGTACACAGAATATTAAAAGAAGTTAAGAGGTAGGCATGAGAAGCTAATTATCTTCACAGCATTACAGAGCTACAATACAATGTAGTTTGGAGCTGTTTGACAAGGGTATGAGGCATGCATTAATAACAAAAAGAATGCCACTTTCTGAAACATGAACGTAAGGTGAAGACTTAGCTCATTAATAGGGTTTAAGGATCTGCAGCTGGTGCTACTAGAAGGATAATACTGTACCTGTCTATAAAATGATATTACTGTACCTGAATCTAGAAAGATAATACTGTACCTGTCTATAAAATGATATTACTGTACCTGAATATAGAAAGATAATACTGTACCTGCCTATAGGAAGATAATACTGTACCTGAATGTAGAATAATAACACTGTGTCTATAGAAAGGTAATACTGTATCTGAATATAGAATGATAATACTGTACCTGTCTATAAAATGATATTACTGTACCTGAATATAGAAAGATAATACTGTACCTGTCTATAAAATGATATTACTGTACCTGAATATAGAAAGATAATACTGTACCTGTCTATAAAATGATATTACTGTACCTGAATATAGAAAGATAATACTGTACCTGCCTATAGGAAGATAATACTGTACCTGAATGTAGAATAATAATACTGTGTCTATAGAAAGGTAATACTGTATCTGAATATAGAAAGATAATACTGTACCTGTCTATAGAAGGATAACACTGTACCAGAATATAAAATGATAATAGTGTATCTGTCTATGGAAAGATAATACTGTACCTGAATCTAGAAAGATAATACTGTAGCTGTCTATAGAAAGATAATAATGTACCTGTCTATAGAAAGATAATACTGTACTTGTCCATAGAAGGATAACACTGAACCTGAATATAGAAGGATAACACTGTACCTGAATATAGAAGGATAACACTGTAACTGAATATAAAAGCATAACACTGCACTTGTCTATAGAAAGATAATACTGTACTTGCCATAAAAGGATAATACTGCACCTGAATATAGAAGGATAACACTGTACCCGAATATAAAACAATAAAACTGAACCTGTCTTTAGAAAGATAATACTGTACTTGTCCATAGAAGGATAACACTGAACCTGAATATAGAAGGATAACACTGTACCTGAATATAGAAGGATAACACTGTAACTGAATATAAAAGCATAACACTGCACTTGTCTATAGAAAGATAATACTGTACTTGCCATAAAAGGATAATACTGTACCTGAATATAGAAGGATAACACCGTACCCGAATATAAAACAATAAAACTGAACCTGTCTTTAGAAAGATAATACTGTACTTGTCCATAGAAGGAAAACACTGAACCTGAATATAGAAGGATAATTCTGTACTTGTCCATAGAAGGATAATACTGTACCTGAATATAGAAGGATAATTCTGCACCTGAATATAAAAGAATAACACTGCAGATGTCTATAGAAATATAATACTGTACCTGTATATAGAAAGATAATACTGTACCTGAATATAGAAGAATGACACAGTACCTGTCTATAGAAGGATAACATGGTACCTGAATATAAAAGAATAACACTGCACCTGTCTATAGAAAGATAATACTGTACTTGTCCATAGAAGGATAATACTGTACCTGAATATAGAAGGATAATTCTGTACTTGTCCATAGAAGGATAACACTGTACCTGAATATAGAAGGATAATTCTGTACTTGTCCATAGAAGGATAACACTGTACCTAAATATAGAAGGTTAATTATGTACCTGAATATAGAAAGATAATACTGTACTTGTCCATAGAAGGATAATACTGTACCTGAATATAGAAGGATAATTCTGTACCTGAATATAAAAGAATAACACTGCACCTGTCTATAGAAAGATAATACTGTACTTGTCCATAGAAGGATAACACTGTACCTGAATATAGAAGGATAGCACTGTACCTGAATATAAAAGAATAACACTGTACCTGTCTATAGAAAGATAATACTGTACTTGTCCATAGAAGGATAACACTGTACCTGAATATAAAAGAATAACACTGCACCTGTCTATAGAAAGATAATACTGTACTTGTCCATAGAAGGATAACACTGTACCTGAATATAGAAGGATAATTCTGTACCTGAAAATAAAAGAACAACGCTGCACCTGTCTATAGAAAGATAATGCTGTACCTGAATATAGAAAGACAATACTGTACCTATCTATAAAAGGATAATACTGTACCTGAATAGAAAAGGATAATACTGTACCTGCCTATAGAAAGATAATACTGCACCTGAATGTAGAAAGATAATACTGTACCTGTCTATTGAAAGATAATACTATACCTGAATATAGAAGGATGACACTGTGCTGTCTATAAAAGGATAATACTGTACCTGTCTATAGAAGGATAACACTGTACCTGAATATAAAAGGATAATACTGTGTCTGAATATAGAAGGTTAACACTGTACCTGTCTATAAAAAAGATAATACTGTACCTGTCTATAGAATTATATTACTGTAACTGAATATAGAATGATAATAGTGTTGCTGGATATAGAAAGATAATACTGTACCTGAATATAGAAAGATAATACTGTACCTGTCTATAGAAGGATAGCACTATACCTGAATATAGATGGATAGCACTGTACCTGAATATAGAAGGACAGCACTGTGCTGTCTATAAAAGGATAATACTGTACCTGTCTATAGAATGATATAACTGTACCTGAATATAGAAGGATAGTACTATAGCTGTCTATAGAATGATATTATTGTACCTGAATATAGAAAGATAATAGTGTTGTTGTCTATATGACAACATTGTACCTCAATATAGAAGGATAATACTGTACCTGTCTACAGAAAGATAATAGTGTATCTGAATATAAAAGAATAACAGTGTACCTGTCTATAGAATGATATTACTGTACCTAAATATAAAAGGATAATACTGTATCTGTCTATAGAATAATATTATTATGCCTGAATATAGAATACTAGCACTATGTCTATCTATAGAATGACAGCAGACTAGTAGACCAACATAATGCATCAGAGATACATCAGGTACAACTAACACTGGGTAAAACTGCAATCCAGGTTGTAGCCTGCTATAGATCCCCCACCATGTCCCAAGACTCCCACTCCACATTCCTAAACACACTGGAAAATATTAGGGTACAACCCAATACCTTTATACTGGGAGACTTTAACTACCCCTCCATTAAATGGGAAAAGTACCAACACACTTGCTCAACATTTTCTTGAATTCATTATTTGCAACGCCCTGGATAAACTCATTCTTACCCCCACCAGGGGTAGAAACATTCTCGACGTGGTCATTACTAACATAGGCGACCTTTGCTCTACACCAGTAATCAACTCCTCCCAGGTCAGATCTGACCGCAAGCTAATCACCATGGATATCCACATCCCACCCTCACCCCCCCCCCCAAAGGAAACCACCTTAAAAAACTTATACAAAGCCAATGTTGGGCTTCTAAAAACAGAGGTGGCTATCTTCACGACACCCATGCAAAGGGAAAATAGGTGCATGACTGCTGAATCATACACCAATGCACTGTATGAGGACATGCACAAGTGCATGGAATGGACCATACCAAACAGAGCCAAGATGCTCTCCTCCAAAAAAAGGAAACCAATCTGGTGGTCCCCCACTATAAACAAATTCTACAACAGAAGGAAAAAACTGTTGCAGAAAAGGATGAATTCCCAAGGCTGGAAAAACTCCTTTGTTAGCCTTAGCAAAAACTGAGATCCCTCATCAAATCCACTAAAGCTAGCTACGAAAACAAAATTGCTGCAGATTCTAAAGACAACCACAAGGCATTCTATAGTTATGTCAAGAATCTACATGGCAATACTCATATCTGCTCTGAGTTACAGCACAATGGCAATACATACACAGAACCAACTAATATTGCCAACATATTGGCCGACAGGTTCAGTGCGAACTTTACCCCCTTTCATCCCCTAAAGGGCCTATCACAATACCTGAGGAATGCCAAGTCCCTATTATCACAGCTACACAGGTAAAAAAACGCACTGTCCAAAGCCAAGAATACAGCTTCCATGAGACCTGATAATATCCCTGGCCGTGTTCTACATGAAGCACAAAGTGAACTGGCACCACACCTGAGTACCCATTTCAGGATTTGTTCCTACTGAATGGCGCACTGCTACAGTCATCCCACTCCACAAAGGGGGAGCGACTACAGATCCTGGGAACTAATGCCCCATTAGTCTGACAAGTCTGATATGTCAGGCTATCATCCATCCATCATCATGGACCTTATAAATAAGGACATAGAGAATCTCTAAACTCTGGACCCCACACAGTTCAGGTTTGTGAAAGGTAGATCATGCCTGCTCAACCTGATAGACTTCTTCGAGTCTGTCACCAGAGCTGTGGATGAGGGCAAGGTAGTTCACACAGCCTACCTAGATCTTGCTAAGGCCTTCAACACCATCCCTCACTCAGGAATCATAGATAGACTCACTAAACTAGGCATAAAGCCCTATGTCATAAGATGGGTTGCCAACTGGCTTACTGATAGAACCCACACTGTGAAAGTAGTGGACTCCAAATCTGACTACCAACCAGTTACAAGTGGTGTCCCACAGGGATTGGTCCTAGGGCCTCTCCTGTTTGGCATTTACTTCTTTGAAGTTCAAGCCAACACAAGGGGACTCTGGCTGACCAAGTTCACAGATGATTGCAAACCGGGAGCCATTATTGATTCTCCAACTGATATAGACATTCTACAAAAAGGCCTCACTGACACCAATGACTGGTGCCAGAACCATGGCCTTAAGCTCAATGCCAAAAAGTGCATTGTCATTCCCTTTGGGAAAAATTTGGTGCCCATGAACTACCATATAGGCGGTAGTCCACTAAACACGGAAGGTGTGATAAAAGACCTGGGGACACAGGTTGACACCAACATCTCCTTTGATAACCACATTGCCACTGTAGTCAGAAAGTCCTTTTATGTGGCATATCTCATTACAAAAGGTTTCTCATTCAGGAAGAAAGAGGTCATAATCCCTCTGTACTCATCCCTCATTAGACCAATTATAGAATACAATGCTCCAGACACCTACAACAACTGGAAAGTCCACAAAAATACCTCACTAAGAGGATCTTAGGCCTTAGACACATGCCCTATATGGGCAGACTCAAAATAACTTCAGCAATAGTCTGTCTCTTATCACCTACTTAGAGGCGATCTCTGCTTGACCTACAAAGCCATGTCTGATGCAGAGCTGCTAGATATACTACACCTGAAGAAATCTCAATACCTCCGTGCCACATGCTCCAGTGACCTAAACCTCATTACCATAATAAACAGAACATGCTGGTGGGACAGGTTCCTAACCCAGAGACTTCCCATACTCTGGAACAAACTTACCATTCACATCAAGCAGAGCACTTCACTTGTCCTCTTTAAGAGAAATTTTGATGAGTGGATGGGCAATAGGAAGTTCACCCCAGGGATCACTTCAGTGGCCTTGCTTGACAGGGGCACTGGGAACTAAATTTGGACGGCATGATGCCATGGAATCTTCTTGGTCTAGGCTTATATAGGCTCCAGGGCCATTAGCCTAGTACACACCTATGAACCTATGAACACTGTACCTCAATACAGAAGTATAATACTGTACCTGATTAAAGAAGGGTAATAGCGTAGCTGTCTATAGAACTGTAATACTGTACCTGTCTATAGAAGGGTAACACTGCATCTGTTTATAGAAATATAATACTGTACCTGAATATAGAAGGATAATACTGTACCTGTCTATAGAAAGGTAATACTGTACCTGAATATAGAAAGATAATACTGCACCTGTCTATAGAAGGATAATGCTGTACCTGAATATAGAAAGATAATACTGCACTTGTCTATAGAAAGAAAATACTGTACCTGAATATAGAAAGATAATACTATACCTGTTTATAAAAGGATAATACTGTACTTGAACAGAAAAGGATAATACTGTACCTGTCTATACAAAGATAATACTGTACCTGAACATAGAAAGATAATACTGTACCTTTCTGGCTAATGGACAAGTCCAATCTAAATCAAAACCAAAACACAGGGAAAAAAATCAGCAAAATTTTACTTCTGACTTTTTGCAACTCTCATGACTTAATATGAGCTATTTTGGCAACAATTCCAAAAAATGTACTTAAAGCTACACTAGTATATAGTAGCTTGGTTATTTTTTCAAGGCTGAAAAAGAAGGAAATACAATTCTGTAGTTCAGCACCTCTAAGGAAAGGTTAACTACAAATCTATGTGGGTGATGAAGCACAACATTTTTTCATTTTCTCTGCCAGCTGTCTGTTAGTAAGGGTTGGATTCTTGAAGGTACCACAATGTGCATGCCTCCATATATACATCGTGGTACCCGTTCAGTATTTACCAACTATCCTAACACAGTGCTGCATCATGGTCTAGGATGAATACACGCAGCATCTCATAGAGATGGCCCCACAGCAGTGGGGAGAGATATATGGTAATTTGCTATGTACTCTCTTCCCCAAAGCCACCTCCAGGAAGACCTCTACACAACTGATTCAAAAAGTCACTCATCCATGTAGATAAGCATGACCAGCCCCCATTACACTGCCACCATGAACTACTGAACAGTAAAATGCCATAATGATATTCACTTCAAGGAGAGTATCATACATTTCAATTGTACAGATTTTCACAGAATGTCCAGATTTTTGCCCCATATTTTTGTTGTGTTCCTCCTAAAATCTTCACCTTTCTGGTAAATAGCTGAGGATTGAAGTAATTAAATAATGGCAAATATTTGAGTTTAAGAATCCATAGGTTCATAGGTTGGTACTAGGCTATCGGCCCTAGGGCCTATACAAGCCTAGCCATAACAATTCCCTGTCTATTTCTTCCTACACTATTTACTTCCTGGACCCCTGTCTAGCAGGGCGACTGAAGTGATCCCCGGGGTGAATTTCCTTTCTCCCAACCAATCGTCAAGGTTCCTTTTGAAGAGGGTGAAAGAGGTGCTCTGCTTGACATGTATGGGCAGTCTATTCCAGAGTCTGGTGAGTCTCTGGGTCAGGAACCTATCCCTCTCTCATGTTTTGTTTATTATGATGACAAGGTTTAGATCCCTGGAGTGTGTGGCTCTGAGGGATTGGGATTTCTTTAAGTGTAGCATGTCCAACAGCTCTGGGTTTGACATGGCCTTGTATGTTAAGCAGAGATTGCTTCTGAGTAGACGATATGTGACAGAGTATAGCTGGAGTTTTTTAAGGTGGTCAGCAAAGGGCATCTGCTTTAGGGCTGTGATTCTTTTAGTGAGGTATTTCTGTGGCCTTTCCAGTTGTTGCAGGTGTCTTGAGAGGTACATATCAAATGGGGCATTGTTTTCTATAATGGGTCTAATGAGGGATGAGTACAGTGGGACAATGACCTCCTTTTTTCTGGATGAAAAGCCCTTAGTGATAAGGTGTGCCACATAAAAGGATTTCCTGACTGTTGTGGCAATGTGGTTATCAAAGGTTAGACCACTGTCCACCTGTGTCCCTAAGTCTCTTATCACACTTTCAGTGTTTAATGTACTGCCACCTATGTGGTAATTCACAGGTAAATGTTTTTTCCCAAAGGGCATAACTATACATTTCTTGGCATAGAGCTTGAGTCCATGGCTCTGGCACCAAGCATCTGTTTCTGTAAGGCCCTTTTGTAGAGTATCCACGTAATTTGGAGATTCAATAATGGCTCCCAGTTTGCAGTCATCTGCAAACTTTGTTAGCCAGAGTCCCTTAGTATTGGCCTGTACTTCAGAGAAGTAGATGCCAAACAAGAGTGGTCCCAGCACTGAACCCTGAGGTACTCCACTTGTCACTTGTCTGGAGCTAGATTTGGATTCAGCTTTTACAGTGTGGGTTCTGAAGTAAGCCACTTGGCAACCCATTGGGTGACGTAGGGATTAATGCCCAGCTTAGTGAGTTTATCTATGATTCCAGAGTGGGGGATGGAGTAAAAGGCCTTGCCGAAGACCAGATAGGCTGTGTGGACCTCCTTATCCTCATCCACGGCTCTGCAGACTGATTCGAAGAAGTCAATCAGGTTCAGGAGACAAGATCGGCCCATCAAGAACCCAAACTGGGTGGGGTCCAGTGTTTGAAGGTTGCCAATGTCTTTGTTTATAAGTTCCATGATAATATGTTCCATGGCATTGCAGATCAGGCTCGTCAGACTGATGGGGCGGTAGTTCCCGGGATCCAAGGTGGATCCCCCCTTGTGGAGTGGGATAACTGTAGCTGTGTGCCACTTAGTGGGCATGAAGCCTGATGTGAGGCTATAATTAAACATGACACTTAGGTGAGGTGCCAGTTCATTTTGTAGTTCATGTAGTACACAGCACAGGATGTCATCTGGTCCCATGGATGCTATATTCTTAGCTTTGGAGAGTGCATTTTTTACCTGTGAGGCCATTATTACCAGAATTTGGCAATCTTCCGGTATTGAGATGGGCCATTTAGGGGGTGAGAGGGGGGGTGACATTGGCACTGAATTGATCTTCCAGAATATTGGCAATATCCTTGGGATCAGTATATTTAATGCCATTCTGTTGTAGCTCAGAGCAGGTCTGAGCATTGCCATTTAGATTCTTGACATAGTTATAGAATGCCTTGTGGTTGTCTTTGAAATCTTTGGCAATTTTATTTTTGTAACTAGCTTTGGAGGATTTTATGAGGGATCTCAGCTTTTTACTGAGGCTGGTAAGGGAGATTTTGCATCCTGGGATTTTCCTCTTTTCTGCAACAGTTTCTTCCTTTTGTTTTAAAGTTTGTTTATGGCAGGGGACCACCAGATTGGCTTAATTTCTTTGGAGGAGAGCATCCTGGTTCTATCTGGGATGGCACAATTCATGCATGAGTGGATGTGCTCGTATCGTGCCTTAGTGTAGGACTTAGCAGTTGAACTTTCAGTTCCCATCTGCATGGGTGTCATGAAATTTGTCGCTTCTGACTTGAGTAGCATGAAGTTGGCTTTGGAGAAGTTTTTTATGAAGGTTTCCTTATTGGGGGGTGGGGGTGGGATGTGAATGTTAACGGTGATTAGCTTATGGTCTCACCTGACTAACTAGGGAGTGACCATAGGTGTGGAGCATTGATTTCCCATGTTGGTAATGATGAGGTCTAGGATATTGGAGCCCCTGGTGGGACAATGGATTAGTTGATCCAGGGCATTGAAATTTATGAATTCCAAGAACCGTTGGGCAAAGGTGTTGGTACATAAGTAGTTTTCCCAGTTAATGGCAGGGTAGTTTAAGTCACCCAGTATTAGGGTGTTTGGTTGTATCATAATATTTTCCAGTATGTTTAGAAAGGTGTAGTGAGAATCTTGGGACATGGTAGGGGATCTGTAGCAAGCTACAATTTGGGTTGCAGTCTTACCTAGTATTAGTTGCACCTGGAGAATTTCAGACGCATTGTGTTGGGCAACTAGCCTGGTGGTGTGAATATCCTTGGTGAATATGGACAGTCCTCCACCTTTAGTGTTTTGATCCTGGTTTGGTGGCCAAAAAGTGTGGTAAGAATTGTAGCCTGGTATTGCAGGGGTGCTATCTGGAGCCTTGAACCAGGTCCCAGTTACTGCACAGATATCGATGTTCTCCATTTTTAGGAGTGCCTCGAGAGAGTGCATTTTGAGGTTTAGACTTCCAGCATTGAGTAGCATTACCTTCAGATTTTGCATGCTTCAGAAAATTCATACTAATGCAAAACCTATTATTCTGTCAACTCTCTAAGTTTGTAAGAGCAATATTTAAAATCTGTCCCTATTTGTCCCATTATTATAGGCTTTGTCCAGATTTTTTGCTCTAAAAGAGTATCAGAAGTTGAGGAACCACAGGTGAGCAGATAGGTCAGGGACAGGTACAGGGGTTGTGGTGTGTGTGTGTGTGTGTGTGTGTGTGTGTGTGTGTGTGTGTGTGTGTGTGTGTGTGTGTGTGTGTGTGTGTGTGTGTGTCTGATAGTGTCTTATGGGAAGCCAAAGCCTACATGAGCAGAGCAGTGTACTACTGCAATCTGCAGATCAGCACTGATTTGCATGTCACTGTAGTAACTATGATTCAAAGACTTGCAAATTAATCAATAATGAGGCCTTGCTTTGTCATAGCTGACATGTTTCTGAATCACCAAATGCAGTGTTGTGAGAGCAGAGCCTTTCTAGCATGAGACATGTGCCTCAGTCTAAGCCCTTTAATGAATCCCAGAACAAATTTCTGCAGTTTGAATGTTTGATAACTATGTTATGAATGTCAGTTAATCCCAGAACAAGGAAACTAATATGAAACAAGGTCAAACACTGTTTTTTGTTTCAAAGGTCAGAAATAGCGTATTTACCTTATACTGAGAACATTCAATGAAATATGAGTAATATCAAACTGCATCAGTGTAAGAAAAAAATGTTAAGGTTCTTACGGAAGAATCTCTCCAAATATGTACAACTCACCATAAAAAATATGTAGTTCACTCTTCAGGGTAAGAAAAAAAGCCAAACTTAAATGCAATACAAGATGCACAGATTTAGCCATTTCACACTGAGCTAATTGGAGGAAGGGCACTGAGCAAACCCTGATCTGTGATATATAAGATTAAGTATCCTATTTTGATCTGAGATACATAACATTAAGTATCCTGTTTTTTTGCTTATGTTTACGGCTTATTTATAGCACTTTTATTGTCTGCTGCATACTTTTCTAGCTAGTTTCACTGTGTGTGAGGTATTAACTGAAAATGTTCTACATTTGTTAAGCATCTGCTTGGGTTTGCTTGTTCTGATTTTTGTTTCCCACCCTCCTTCCCTATTGGTATCCTGTTCTTATACTTGGTGGCTTTGCAATTGCTCGCCCCTACTGTAAATTTGATCTGGGTCACTCCTCCCAGTCTAGTGTCATTACCTCATTCTACCTAATACAGGGAGAACATTTGAGAAGGCCAACCCACTTAATTCTTAACCTTGAATTATCTTCTGCTCCTCCTTTCTCCCTTTCCACTTTACGAAAAAGAAATTGAAGCTTGTTTCCTGCCTTTCCTGTAAGTAGTCTAGTCCAGATACAGATCTGCTGTATCCACGACTGTTTGTAAGCTTCTGAGCCCCTGTCACTTAGCTAGGGTTAAACTATTCCCGGCTTCATAAACTCTACTCTTCAAATTTTCCCTTAGAAATAGCCAGTTTTTTTTAGTTTTATCACTCAAATCTGTTTCTTTGAACTCAGCACTTGTTCAGAACTCATTGTAAGCACCAAATAAGCTACAAATTACAGTACTCAACTTTCCTCACTTGCCTAGAGGAAAACAGGTTTTAGTACTTAAAAATAACCACCTATCCAGGCATGTCTAAGGGTCAACTCCCGGTGTTTTCTCCTGTCTACCTGATGAATCTGGGCATCTTGGGGCAATGCAGCAATTGCCTCATGTACAAAGACAACCCTCTCCTCCTACCATCCAATACTACAACCTGTGAGAGATGCACTTATATAGCCAAACTGGAAGCAAAGCTGTCTTCACCCAAGACTGGACTAGACAGTCAAGAGGAGAGGGTAAACACTTGCACCATACCACACTCATCACATAGTCCCTCAAAACCTACTCCACCAAACACACAAATAGAAACACAAAACACACACCAACATTCATGGAGGCTCTCAATAAAAATCTGGCCAAGCAACAGAGCCCTCCAAAGCATAAATGCAAGCAACCTCCACCCCCCCAACACAACCCAAATGACACATAGTCCACAAACTCAGTGTGCCACTCAACCACAGCCCATAAGGCATAACAATGTACCCAACACTCTAGTCATAGGTGACTCTATAGTCAGGTACACCGATGTTTCATTCACTAGGCTAAACAAGGAGAAAGTTACTGTCAGCTGCCTATCAGATGCCAGGATCCAGCACATAACACACGCACTCAGGTCACTCCACAACAAGTACAAATATGACTGTCATTGTCCATGTTGGTGTGAATGACCCGAGATGTACCTCCCTGGACTACATGAAAAGAGACATGGAGGAGCTATCCAATCTTGTAGCCCAGGCAGGTATGACCCTAGCCCTGAGAAGCATCCTGCCATCACCCAGAATGATACCACAGTACAAGGACAAAATGATTGACTTCAACAATTGGCTAAGCTACTGGTGTCATTCTACGGGGATCCAATATCTATCTGCCTGGGATGACATGATCGACAGTCAATGATGCTTTGCCAGAGATGGCCTTCACCTGTCGCTCTTGGGATTCCGGATACTGGCTAAGGCTCTTGCCATCCCTATAGTGCCTTTTTTACGCAAGGTTCAAATGACAAACTCACCACCATAACAGTTACAAGCAAGCAAAATATGAGGGTAATGCTACTCAATGCTAGAAGTCTAAACATCAAAATGCACGCACTCAAGGCACTCCTTAAAATGGAGAACATCAACATAAGAGTGTTCAATGTAATTAATAAAGGTATAATACTTAGAGTGTGTTTGTGTCACTCACTTTGAAATGTTGTTGTACCCTTGCATTAAATGAATTGTACTATTGTATTAAGTGCTGTCAACCCACAGATGTGCAGTCCCATATAAAGTGGATGAAGGAAGTTCTAGTAGCTGTGAAGCATATAACATTTATTCCCTGAATAAATTATCTGCATGTACTGTTATATAACATAAGTCATAGAGCCAGGACTAGAGTGTAGTAACCCATTAATAAAGGTGAAATAAGTCTGGAATACTATCTCTGCATGTACTGTCATATAAAATAAAGGTATAATACTTGGAGTGTGTTTGTGTCACTCACTTTGAAATGTTGTTGTACCCTTGCATCAAATAAATAGTACTGTTGTAATAAGTGCTGTCAACCCACAGTTGTGCAGTCCCATATAAAGTGGATAAAGGAAGTGCCAGTAGCTGTGAAGCATATAACAGTCCTTAACAGTTGGTAAATGGTTGGAATGCATAGGTAAATCTGGCACATGAGTAGCTTGTCAAGGTGTACCCCAGAAATATGAGTGTGCTATATGAAATGTAGGGCTCAGTAGAAATTTAACTGAAAATTCCACGTGAACACATCCAGATATGTAGATACTGAAATATAAATAAAATATATAACTATGTAGCAGTAACATCTGCAACTTGGACAGTTAGTATGTCAGATATAGGTCAGGTATATAATGAACTAGCCAAAACCATTACACAATCTAATGCATGTTGACTAGTGCAATAATACATGTAGGGGATATACACCTGCAGTCAATAGGAATGTAGTGTAGAGTAAAAGTACTTATAAGATGTTAATGGAGGTTTCTTTTTACACCCTAATCTATGTGCATAAACAATGCAATTCCACATCTCAATGGGTATGTGTAATCTGAAAACATTTGCTGGGACATATGTCCTATGGTTCTATGAATAATTGCATTTACTTTGATGCATGTGCCCTCTTCAAACACCACGATCTTGGTGGCCTGTTGCCAGCAATCATCCCTGCATGCCGTTGTAATGTCCACTGTTGTTCAATATATGCATGTGCTATGCTTGCTGTTCAACTGTTGGAACCCTGGTTTGTTGGGTTAATGGGAATATTACTGCATGCTGTTACAACTAATCTGGAATGCTGTTGTCTATGTTGCAATTTAACACACCTAATCACAGAACGTATGGGGAGGCCGGTCCCAGCAGACCCACCTCTCCCTCCTCAGCTGGCGATTGCACCTGGCACCAGCAGGTCTGATGCCCAGCCCGGGCCACCCTCCTCCGTTGGTCCTGTGCCCCCTTCGGGAGGAAACACTGCAGGGGATGGGGCTCACACCCCCTGCAAGCAAGGACAGAAAAGGGCCACCTGTCACCCTCCGAAGGGTCCGGGTTGTGGTGCGTAGGGAGATCCAGTGTTTAGTCGCTGATCCCCTACGCAAGCTCGAGGTGAGAGTGGCGCATATCACGGGTGAGCCTGCCCCTCCTATGCAGCCCCCAGCACAGCCACCCTCGGGGCTGTGAAGGTGCAGTGGAGATTGCCCATGGGTGGGGATCTTAGTCCCACTGTTACCATCTGTGGGCTCATGGTCTTGCGATTTCCAAACATCCATCCCAGTCAATTGTGTTCACCCACCCTATGTGTCATACTCCGCCCCTGTATGTGTCTTATTTGTCTTGTCTGTTTGCCTCCCCAACCTACCTCCCCAAATATACCTACTTTCCTACTTCACATTCCACTCTCACCTGAAAAAAAAAAAAAAAAAAAGGGCAATCTGTTCCCACAAAAAAATTACGCATCATACATAGCTGCCCATTTCGTACACATGTCCTTTGGACATGTAAACAGATAATTAGAATTGGCAGTACAACATACTTTGTTGTCCTCACCCCTCTCTCAGGGGTGGAAGGTTCCAAATTTCACTCCAAATTAGCAACATATGCACAGTTGTTGCTGGTAAAGAAATGGGAAGCTATGGACCTTCCCTACACCTGTCCTGCACATCCTGAGCTTGTTTTCCTACTGTCTTTCCCTCTTTGTGCCCCTTTTTTACCACTTTTCTATCTCCCCATTTTCTTTTCTTTCAAAGAAATTAGCATGGGGGTTAGCGGGAGTAAGCACATTTAAGCAGTAGTAAGCGGGTTTAAGCGAGTGTGCACATGTGTGCGCTTAGCTAAGCTTAGCTAAGCATCGAGCAAACCCGCGCAAACCCGCTTACAACTGCTTAAAAGTGCCTTAATCGCTCTGTATGTCAGGGCCCTTGTTCTGCTCAGCAGCAAAATAAAACATCTCTGTCAGTCTCAAACCCCAGACCTTGGACACAGTAGACTGCATGAAGTATCACTAAGCCAAAGCAGATATACAATAACCTTGTGCTGAAATAAATATATCATGCATTACAATGAGTGAATGTAAAGGAAAAATTGGAAGGCCATAAAACAAAGCTTGTTCTGTGGATCTTTACCAGCAATTGTTGTGAAATTGCATTACATGAGTGTGATGTGTACAGTAAGATGTTGCTGAAATATATATATCATGCACCAGAATGTGTGAATATAAAGGAAAAGTAGGAATGCCATAACACAAAACCTGTTCTGTGGAACTATGCCAGCAGTTGTTGTGGAATTGCATTACATGACTTTGATAACAGAACCAGACATTCTAGCAGTAAATACTGTTACAGCAGCACTACACAACCTCCACACAGTTGAGTGTGTGAATAAATATTCACAGTATACCAGTTCACAAACAGTTCATGTGCCAAATGAATACATCTCAATAACTACTTTTGTATGGCAGTAAATTGTATAAATAGAAAAGAAACTACATGCTCCCATGTATCTTGTGTTAGCATATGTAGGGGTGAGTACAATTCCACACTGACAACTGTGTAGTGGAAGTGGCAACATCCAGGTCTGAGTACAATGATATCACTGGCTACACCGCTAGCTTCAGATATAAGAACCATACCAACTTTCTGACTTACACAATGGTCTCCACAGCAAACAATCATGGGCCCCACTCTGGAAAGCTGAAAGGGCTACGCCTACCTGACATAGCAATTTATAGCATTGGGTTGCTATGACAGTGAGTACTGCAATTACCACACAGCAGACTGCATGCAATTACCAAATGGCGGCCACCAATTGGTGCAGAGGCCATCACATGCACATGTGCAGATACCTATAAAAGCAGGCTGTACTTGCTGGCCACACATGCAATCATCACATTGCAGATGCTGAGAGAGAGAGAGAGAGAGAGAGAGAGAGAGAGACAGAGACAGAGAGAGAGAGAGACAGAGAGAGAGACACACACACCCCCAGCCACACCAGTGGAAAAAAATATATATAATATAAAAAAATAAATAAATAAATAAATAAAATAAAATAAAGCCAAAGACACAGAAAATTGAAAACTACGAACACATACAAAGGAAAGGTATGTAACAGATATGTATTACTGGCATGTAGTAGATGTATTTGAAGACTACTCTACATAGTTTGAAACATCAATATGTGGCAGCAGTACGGATCTATGCACAGATGCCCTGAAAAACTACTGCCATGGAAATATCGGTGTGTAGCTGTGTGCAGTGGGACATAACTGTGAAATATGTAGTACAGCATTAAATGTCAAACATCTGAACCATGTTATCTGTGTTCTGTACAGTAGTGTGTACAATGTCTATCTGGGGGAGTAGCGCATACAGCTATATAACCATGGATGTAACAGAGTAACAAATGCATGATAGTCATATTAACATGTAGCTTAGTATTGGCAACAACTGTACGAGGCTAGTATGGTAATTAAGCAGTTTCAGCTATATATACACCCTCTAATATTACAAGGCTCAGCAGGTCAGCTGTGAGGTCCATGGACTCACAACAGTGTGGACCTTGTGTGTGTATGGCACACACATATGGAGAGATCTGTCTGTGTCAGATATATTAGCATCAGTACATGTGCATAGAGCAAGGGACATACTGTAACTGTTTCTGAAGGGTGGACATTCAAATGTTGTCGAAGGTTGTTATGTGCATACTCCAATGTAGGTTGTAGTGTGTGGCAAACAAGACAGCATACAGTGCTGGTATATAACATGTGGTTAAACGATGTGGGTATGAATTGTCAGGTTTGCGGTGTTGCAGCCAGTGAGGCCTGCTAAACCTACGTGTGCTAAGAACACCTTCAATGCATTCCGCACAACACTGTGAAATATAAGTACATAACAGTATACCTCGCAACCTTCGCATAATTGATATTCCCACCATGAAAGGTGGAACGTATATGTGCCTATATGGATATCAATATGTACACCAATGTATGTTTATATTTACGTGTGTAAATATATATATAAAAAAAAAATATATATATATATATATATATATATATATATATATATATATATATATATATATATATATATATATATATATATATATATATATATATATATACACATATAGATAGAGAGAGAGAGAGAGGAAGAGGCTCATAATTACTGCAATAGATGGCTGGGGACAAAGCCATGGACCCAAGTTCAATGTCGAAACTGCATTGGCATCCCTTCTGGAAAAAGCTCCACACCCATGAACTACCACATAGGTGGTAGTCTACCTAACACCCAAAGTGTGATAAGAGACCATGAGACACAGGTGGACTGTAGTCTCCCCTTCAATAATCACAGTGACACACTAGTCATGTAATCTGTCTACCTGCCACACCTCATCACAAAATGTATGTCATCCAGGGAAATATAGGTCAGTGTTCCCCTCAACTCATCACACATAAAGCCCATTGTATAATGCCCCATGTGGTATGTACCTCACAAGACATCCAGACCAACTGGAAACGACAAAGACATACCTCACAAAGAGTAATACCAGCCTCAAACAGATGCCCTATGCAGACCATCCCACAAACCCACAACTACACTGTGTCGCATACCACCTACCCAGAGGTGATGTCTGCCTAACATACTAAGCTATGTAAAAACCAGGGCTGTTGGACATGCTACACGTAAACAGATCACAATTTCTATGTGCTACACGCTCTAGGGACCCAAACCTTCTGACCACAATAAACAGCACATGCTGGAGGGATAGATTCCCATCTCAGAGACATCCCATACCCTGGAACAAACCAACTATCCATAGCAAACAAAGCTCCTAATTAGCAGTCATCATAATTAATCATGAAGATTGTATGAGAGATAGTGAATACAGCCAGGCATTCACCTCTGTGTCACTGCATGACAGGGCCACGTGAAATGAAATGACCTGTGTGTCAAAGGCCAGAGTAGCGTATGGCTAGGCTTCTATAGGCCCTAGGGCCAATAACCTCATACCTACCTATGAAGTGATACACACCCACATGTACTTGTTTCAAGAATTGCTATGCGGGTTTGACTGAGTGTGATGGTGCATGTGTTAGTGAATGTGTCAGAGTTAGGTTTATGTGTGCTAGCTTAGTGGGAAACTGTTTCAGTCATGGTAGTATGTGTCCTAGCTGTGATCCCAGCAAAAGTTGTGTATACAATTGCTAGGCTGAAAAAGCAGTATGCCATATGTTCTGACATAGTCCCTTGTTGTTGACTGCGGTGCCCATTGTAGGCCAAAGCAGTACATGCATGCTTATTGAGTGCTACTGCTGGTGAATCCAACCCCAGTATGAACTGTAGTACTACCTGAGGCTGTATGCCTAAACAGCACAGTATGGTCTATGTCCACATTGATTGGAACCACTGTTCTGTGTGTTCCCTGTAGTCCTCATAGATTACATACCTCAGGCATATGGTCTCATAACTACTGACACACAGTACTGTAAGGTACACAGGTAAAGGTCACCTGTGTTGCCATACCTATGTGTTTGGTATGTATGTCTGATGTGTGTGTGTGTATGCCTGTACCATGGCCTTGGTCATATGTGTGTTACAGGATATAGGTGCATATCTAGCAACATGTATAGTGTAGCACAGCAGTATGCCACCTATATTCATGAATGAGCACATATGTTAGGCAGGGGTCTGCCATCAACAACTAGTGTGGTATACCGGTGATACTGTCACTGGACTTCACAATCATTGCAATGGATTACACTTATAATGATGTATTAGCATGATATATACCTCCTGTGTTTGGGTTGTGTATTGTGTTGCATACAGTGTACCATGTACTGTTGTATAGTATTACATACTGTTGTAAGTTTGTTGCTGTGCAAAACGTGGTTAGATATATAGAGTGTGCCAGGCACTGTCAGCCAGTTGTGTGTTGAGTACTGACATGTGGTAATGAAAGTGTGTATCTTCTGACAGCCAATAGGTTGCTATATATGGTGGTTAAGTGATAACTGTACATTAGAAATATATGTGTGCCTCATGACTTGCACACGTATATGAAACAGATATTGTTTCATTGTCTTCCAGGGCTATGTCCCACCATCGTAATCCCGCCTATAGCACAGTGGAGGAGGAGGCAATAACAGCAAGCCTGGTGCAGAAGTATGCCCTGCTGTTCTCTAGAACCAGCCAGGACCAGCATGAGCGGACTGCATTGTGGCAAGAGCTTGTCTGTCGAGTAAATGACATAGGCATGCATAACTAGACATATGAGCAGGTACGCCGTCACTGCAGTGATTTAATTAGACATGTCCGGCAGAGTGCGTCTGATATCTGCAGACAACAGCTTGCCACAAATGGGGGGGTGTAGCCATCCACCCCCCCTCACCTGAGTGGAGGAGCTGCTCCTGAGCCAGGTGGCTCCTGGCCAACAACAATTGCAACAACTAACATGTATCATCATGGAGGCTGGAGTCACCCAACAAGCTGACATGGAGCGTGCAGGTAACATGGCATAGCTGTAGACTACTGTTACCTCAATTGTTAGAGCACACTTATGTGAGATGTGTACTGTGTAGTTAGACGGTGTGGTGCCTAGTGTTGTACAATGGTAATAATTAGGAATACAATCTGTAGGCCTGTGACTGTCAACCATTGTACTACTGTACGATTGCAAACACACAGTAGCAATGCCACAGTTGTTGCCACTGACAAAGTGTCTCATATCCTTGTAGGTCCCTCTGGTGTGATAGCAAGGCAGCTGACCCATGCTGGTGAGTGTGTTCTACCTTTAATACTGCTGATTAAATGTGCATGTCATAGGTGAGGTGTAGGCCATGTACACGTAACACACATATGCATAATGCATGCTGTGGATGTTTGCTGTGAGACTATGCACATCCCAGTAATGTGGTTAGCTGCCTAAAACACATACAATACACAGAGCATTCCACAGAAATGTGTCAACACTGATGTGGACATTGGATAGGCAGAGTCAATACACATGCACACAACATACACAACACTGTCATATGCAGTACATGTTAACATGCTACACATGGTGTATTCAGACATCCACTATAAGGTCACACTACAGTATCCCACACTTCATCCACACAGCACACATAATATACCTGAGGGGTAGATGCCTCACATGTGACTGTGCGACACTCCTCGACACAGTACACATTCATGGTAGGCAATGCCCGCTATTGTGCACCTTACAAACCCATGTAACAACTGACTGTGAAATGGTGAATGTAGCCATGGTACTGCAGTTCCGGTACAGCATGGTATGTGCTGGTCTGGCACACATTAGTAGCCTTGAGTGACCACGTGATGCTGCATGATGATGGCTCATGGTAGTACACCCCATTCAGTCACAGTGACCACAGTACTACACATAGCATGACCTGCTATGCACCTCAGTGTTGTGTGTGTGCAAACATAGGCACCTATACATGGTATGCATAGCAATCACCATATGTACAAAGTGACACATATATGTCTTGTCATGCTATTGAGTGTATAGGTCACATGACACACACTGTGTCTGTGTGATGTGTAATGTTGCAGTTGTGTTGTACCATGCCATGTCACGTCTGGCACTGGCATGCCCACGAAATGTCCTACACTCACCATAACCACTGTACAATGGCCATGTTGAGAAACAGTATTCCATCAGGTAAACATGCACCACTCATCCTGTGTGTATACATAGCATGCATGTGCTAATCCTGTGTCCACAATTACCTGCTGAGCACACAGATGCTCTAATCAGAAATGGCTATCCATGTGACACACAGATACACATCCAGCCATGGTATGTATACCTGTGAGAGATGGTGCACAGAACATTGCAGAGCTTATAATACTTGCACAGCACTGTCGTGTCCATGTACACAATGCGTTCCAGGGTGAGGCCAATCAATGAACAACAACACACATGCATCAAACACATGTATAGTGTTATTGGCAAGGGCTGTCAACACACGCACTGCATGCTGTTGGGAAACACACGTCCTCCATGCTGACACATGTGATATAACTGTTTGCCTTGTGATACTGTACCACACCATCACCTGCTATTGAGTATGTTCTGGATTGCTGGCGGTGTGTGTGTGTGTGTGTGTGTGTGTGTGTGTGTGTGTGTGTGTGTGTGTTTTAGTGATGAGTGCATTTGTGGGCATGTGTGCGTGTGTGCGTGTGTGCGTGTGTTCATGTGTTCATGTGTGCATGTGTGCATGTGTGCATGTGTGCCTGTGTGCGTGTGTTCGTGTGTTCATGTGTGCATGTGTGCATGTGTGCTAACATCCTGTACAGATTGTAAAGTGTGTTTCCTGTCTCCCTCTCACAGGTCCTGAGGTATTGTTGGATGAGTGCAGCAGGGAACCTGAAGTCACTGCCACAAATAGTGGACATGATGATACATGTGTTGTGGCACAGGCAGGTTTGACAGGGTACATTGTTGGTCCAACAATCAACAGTACACAGCTTTCCACCCCCAACTATGTGCACATACATACTGTCAATACATCCCTCAACACCAATGGCCTTAGCTGAGGAACAGCATACAGTAGGCATTGACCAGGATAGTGTGGTATCAATGGCACATGTAACCCCACACAGCAGCCATGCCCAGACACCTGGAATGGTACCACATAGGCATATGTCCAGGGGTTCTCGTGGGAGCACTGCTGGTCGTAATGCCCCTGGCAGATGTGCCCCCACAGGTCTCACAACCTCAGGTATGTTCCGGGCTGTAATGCAGGCACAGGCATGTATGGAACGGTACACCAGGCAGGGACTTAAGGTGCAGAGGGCTCATAAAACTGCTATCAATGACAGTATCTGTGACCTTGCCGGTGCCATCCTTAATTACACCGAGGTCATTGATAGACGTTGGGGGGAGACACTAGATGTCCTCCGCAATGTAATGTCCATGCACCAGGACAGGGCAGAACAGCTGAGACATCGACGTGGACGTATGCCAGCAACATCATCAGCTGGTAGTCGTCGCGGACAGCACACAAGTCCCAGCCGCTCCCGTAGTGAAAGTACCAGCCCCAGCAATGTTGAGGCTGGGCTGTCAATAGACCGTCCTAGATGACCACGTGCACATGGCTCTGGCCAGTCCCAGCAGGGACATGGGTTCAGTCAACATCCCTCTGCCTCTGACGATAGTAACCAGTCTGGCTTAGTACCTGATACTGTCCGTGTCACCACTGCCAGGCACAGGTACTGTGTCCGTGGCTGGAGACAGTGATCTGTACAGCCTGGCAGGTACAGTCTGTGGCTGTCCCACAACCTCCCGTATTTGGCAGCCACAAGGGGGAACTGTGTGCATGCAGACACACACACATAATCCAAACACCTAGGGTTAACACATACACACACACATCACATCAACACTGACCCATACTGTACTGTTGTCCCTCACACACACACACACACACACACACACACACACACACACACACACACACACACACACACACACACACACACACACATGTCAATTGAATGGGTCAATGGGCTCTGGCAAACCAATAACACACCCTGTGCATATGATGAAACTGTGCCACCTCCTGTCATCTGTGACAGTGATGCAGGAACAGGCTAACATGGTGCTGATGCACAGGGTGACCTAATAGCAGTGTAGCAATGTTAGCATGTTGTCAACAGTAAAGTGTAATGATATCCTTGTAGGTATATCTGAGCAGGCATGATGCATTAAAGCTATGATTATCAATGTAGTATTGTTTACACCAGTGTTAATTCCAAACATGGATTGTCTGCCCATGTGCCACTTGGCTGATGTGTGTGGTACTGGCAGCATGTGTTGGTGAGTGGACGGTATGTGTGTGATGTGTGCAGTACAGATTTGCAGGTGTACATTTGGGAACATGGTGGAGTTGCACTGTCTGCATGTACGTGCATGGTGGACACATGGGACGGGTGACATGCCCTGTATTACACAGTGTTAACACTTCATATTTCCTATTGGTGGCCAGTATGCATTTTACTAAACATATGTTACAACTTGGGTACACATGTGCACATGACATGGTTTGACACTATGCTGTGAGTGATGGCATTAATATCGGTCATTGGTTTGCATTCTGGTAGTGTACATAATCTCAACAGCCTGATTTTAACCAATTGTTAGATGATGTCTTGACAACTGACACACAGCTGTAGGATACACAGTAGCATTTGAATCCTTCTGGTACTATACTATACCAGTTACCTGTGGTATTGACTGCCACACATTCCCATGACCACTCCTGTAGGCATGTGGCCATCCGAGGTACTAGCAGACACACTAGGGATATGTCTGTCCACATCTGGTAATGCATACAGTGGCATACAATGCATTCTCCTGATTAGACACTTATCCTCCGCAAGGGTAACATACAGACAGATACCTGTTGACCTACCCATGCTGTGAAGCTATGTGCCAACTATAGCATAGTCATCCACATTTACTATTCATAGTATCCTGACAGTACCACATTGGTAGTAGCCCACAACATGTAGCAGGGGTACCGATGTGTACATATAGCCACATGTGATGTCATCTGTCCTTTGATATTCACATTCCCAAAGGTATGCTGATGTCCACCAGTGTATCACATAAGCAATAAGGGGTCTGTATGCATATCCACAGAGTTGTTGTACACCTATACTGAATGCCCATTATTGACAGACTGTCTTGTGTTTGAACATGTCTGTGATATGCCCCAGGCGTGAACCCTCACTCACACTGCTCTATAGAAACTGTCATGGGTGTGTGTGACACAGATGACCTAGGCCACAGATCACTACAGTGGCTGGCCTTGTCACATGCATACATATGTGACCTATGGTCTGTGAAGCAGCAGCACAAACTGTCAATGGTAACAGATGTATTAGTGTAGAAAGCAGGCTTCACACCTGTGAAGTGATTGAGGTCACATGTACATATATGTCTTTGCCACACAGTTAACAATTGAGGTCACATGTACATATGTGTATTTGCCACACAGATACCTGACGTGTGCAATGCACATAGGTTCATAGGTTCATACTAGGCTATCTGCCCTAGGGCATTTACAAGCCTAGCCAGAGTGTGTTTGGCTTTCGCCACCCATTTTAAATGAATTTTGCTATGCCCTTTTTTGAGGTTAGTATACTGTGCCTCTGTCTAACAGTGACACAGAAGTGATACCCGGAGTAAATATATGATCTCCCATCCACTCATCAAGATTCTTCTTGAAGAGAGTCAATGAGGGACTCTGCCTAACCTGGACTGGGATTTTATTCCAGAGTGAAGGGAGCCTCTGGGTTATGAATCTGTCCCTTCAGCATGTCCTATTTATTTCAGTGCTGAGGTTCAAGTCTCTCGAGCGCGTAGCTCAACTGGATTTGGATTTTCTGAGGTGCAGCATGTCCATTAATTCCGGGTTGGACATGGCTTTATACGTCAGGCACAGATCGCCTCTGAGCAGGCGGTATGCCACTGAGTAGAGTTGGACTTTCTTTAACCGGGCAGCATATGGCATCTGTTTGAGCCCTTTGATCCTCTTGGTGAGGTACTTTTCCAGTCTTTCCAGTTACAGCAGGTGTCTGGTTAGGTACATCCCAAAAGGGGCATTGTACTCAATTATGGGCTTGATGAGGGATGAGTAAAGAGGCACGATGACCTCCCCTGATCTAGATGTGAATCCCTTCATGATTAGGTGGGCTATATAAAATGTTTTTCTAACCACTTTGGCCACGTGGTTGTCGAATGAGAGATTGCTATCAACTTGGGTCCCCATGTCCCTAATTACTTCTTCCGTACTTAATGGATTACCATCTATGTGGTAATTTGTTGGCACTTTGTTTTTGCCGAAGGGGATGACTATACACTTTTTGGCGTTTAGCTTGAGGCCATGGCTCTGGCCCCAGTTGTCTGTTTCTATTAGGCCCTTTTGTAGGATGCTTGTGTCAGCTGGAGAGTCGATTATGGCAGCCAGTTTGCAGTCATCTGCGAACTTGGTCAGCCACAGTCCTTCCGTGATGGCCTGTACCTCCGAGAAACATATACCGAACAAGAGAGGTCCCAGGACTGAGCCTTGTGGGATGCCACTTGTAACTGGTTTGGAGTCTGACATGGCTCCAGCAATTCTAACCATGTGGGTTCTGTCCTTGAGCCAGTTTGCAACCCATCTAGTGACATAGGGGTTTATATTTAAGCTGGTGAGCTTATCTATAATGCCCGAGTGGGGTATTGTATTGAAAGCTTTTGCGAGGTCCAGGTAGGCTGTGTGGACCACCTTCCCCTTATCAACGGCCTTGGTGACTGTTTCAAAGAAATTGACCAGGTTTAAGAGGCAGGATGTGCCCTTAACAAAGCCGAACTGGGTAGGATCCAGTGTCTGTAGGTCCCCAATATCTTTATTTATGAGGTCCTTGATGATCCTTTCCATAGCTTTGCAGACCAAGCTAGTCAGGCTTATGGGGCGATAGTTTCCAGGATCTGTTGAGGCACCACCTTTGTGGAGAGGGACCACTGTTACTGTACGCCACTCTTTGGGCACATATCCTGTAGTAAGGCTGAGATTGAACAGTAGTTTTATGTTTGGGTTTAGTTCTTCTTGGAGTTCATGTAGGCCACAGCCCGGGACACCGTCTGGTCCCATTGATGCTGTGTTTTTTGCTTTGGAGAGGGCGGCTCTTATCTGAGCATCTGAGATGTCAGGGGGGCAGCACTCTGCTGGGATAGATATTTGCCCTTTTGGTGGGGAAGGGGGGGAGAAGTTTGTGCTGAACCTGTCAGCTAGGATGTTGGCAATGTCTGTGGGTTCGGTGTATTTTCTGTCATTTTGGACTAATTCTGAGCATATCTGGGAATTCCCACCCAGGTTCCTAACATAACTAAAGAAAGCCTTGTGATTATCCTTAGTGTCCTGTGCAATTTTTCTCTCGAAGCTGGCCTTAGATGATTTTATGAGTGCCCGTAGTTTTTTGCTAATACTGATCAGAGATGCCTTCCCTTTTTGGGATTTTGCTCTATCATGTAGTAGCTTCCTCCTTCTATTGTATAGTTTGTTTATGGCTGGGTCCACCAGACAGGATGCCTGCCTTTGGAGGATTGGGTCTTGGTTTTGTTTGGGATTGCATGATCCATGCATTCCTGAAGGTGTTCATAGAATGCGTTTATAAAGGATTCTGCAGTCTGGGCCATATTTTCCACAGGCCCGGGGGCTTTGAAGGATTCCACCTCAGTTTTGAGGAGTGTGAAATTTGCTTTAGAGAAGTCTTTCACTGTGGTTTTCTGGGCAGGGGCTGGGGTCGGGATGTGAATATCTAGTGAGATTAGTTTATGGTCTGATCTTACCAGTGAGGGATACACTTCTGGTCTGGAGCATAGAGTCCCCATGTTGGTGATGATCAGATCCAGTATGTTTTCCCCTCTTGTGGGAGTGGCAACAAGTTGTTCCATAGCATTTGAGTTTTTAAATTCTAGGAACCTTTGGGCTATGGTGCTGGAGCTAGAGTAATGCTCTCAGTCTATGTTTGGGTAGTTGAAGTCGCCCAATATAATGGTGTTTGGAGAGACCTTCATATTTTCCAGTGTTCTCAGGAAGGCCAAGTGGGGTTCCTGGGTTTGGGATGGTGGTCTGTAGCAGGCTATAAACTGGAAGGCAGTTTTGCCCACTGTTAGTTGCACATGGATAGTCTCTGATGCTTCATGCTGTGCCACCAACCTGGAGGTGTGGGTATATTTGACGAATATTGATACTCCCCCTCCTTTTGGGGTTCGGTCCAAGTTTTGGGGCCAAAAAACATGGTATGAGGTATAACCTGGTAGTGCTGGGGTGCTCTCGGGAGCCTTGAGCCAGGTTTCTGTTACTGAACAGATACCGATGTTCTCCATGCTAAGGAGAGTTTCGAGTGCATGCATCTTGAGGTTTAGACTTCTGGCATTGAGTAGCATTACTCTTAGTTTCTTATCTCTTGTGATACCTATGGAGGTGGGTTTGTCTTTTGAGCCTTGCCTAAAAAAGGCACTATGGGGATGGCAAGAGCCTTTGCCAATATCAGAAAGCCCAGGGGTGACAGGTGCAAGCTGTCCCTAGCGAATCATCGTGGCTTGTCGAGCATGTCATCCCAGGCTGACAGGCATTGGATCCCCTTTGAATGACACCAATACTTAAGACAATTGTTGAAATTGATCATCTTGTCTTCATATTGTGGCATCATTCTTGGTGAGGGTAAGATGCTACTCAAGGTCAGGGTCATACCGGCCTGGGCTACATGCTCAGAGAGCTCCTCTATGTCGCTTTTCATGTAGTCCAGGGAGGTACATCTCAGGTCATTCACACCAGCATGGACAATGACTGAGTCATATTTGTACTTGCCTTGGAGTGACCTGAGTGCTTGTGTTATGTGGCGGATCCTAGCGCCCAACAGGCAGCTCACCGTGACCTTCTCCTTGTTCAGCCTGGTGAGCGGGACGTCAGTGTGCCTGATGATAGAGTCACATATTACAAGTGTATCAGGTGTGTTGTTTAACCTTAAGAGCTGTGACTGTTTGGCACACTGGCTTTGTGAGCTATGTGTTGCACGTGTTTTGTTTTGGGGTAGTGGTTGTTTGGGTGTCTGCTTTGGAGGTGTTGCTTAGGCAGATTTTTATTTAGAGCCTCCAAGTATGTTTTTGTGTGTTTATGTGTTTGGTTTGCTGTCGTGGTAGGTCTATGTGAGACTGGAATTGTAGTGAGTGTGGTTTTCTTCTCCTCCTGACTGGTTACGCCAGTACTGAGTTGAGAGAGCTTAGCCTCCAGTTTGGCTATATGAATCACACACATACACCCCCACACACACTCAGCAATTGCAGGATTCAAACCCCTACCTAACTATGTTATGATACTAGAGAGATACGCATTAACACGATGCGCTATATGTTTTATTGGGAGTTTTTATTTCCACTGCTGTATTAGTGGGATACTGACATCATCAGATTTGCCAAAGAGGAATTTACCTCTTTAAATGTGTTTTGCCAGTCTCCGAAAAGACCACTCCTTTCAAAGAAATCACACACACATACACCCCAACACACACTCAGCAATTGCAGGATTCAAACCTAGCTTGCTATGTTATGATACTAGAGAGATACACATTAACACGACGCGCTATATGCTTTATTGTGAGCTTTCATTTCCACTGCTGTATTAGTGGGAAACTGACATCATCAGATTTGCCAAATAGGAATTGTCCTCTTTTAATGTGTTTTGCCAGCCTCCAAAAAGGCCACTCCTCTCAAAGGGAATAACACCCACACATACACACTCAGCAATTAGAGGCTTCAAACCCCTACCTAACTATGTTATGATACTACAGAAATATACACTAACACGACACGCTATATGCTTTACTAGGTGTTTTTATTTCCACTGCTGTATTTGTGGGATACTGACATCATCAGACTTGCCAAAGAGGAATGTAACTCTTTTAATGTGTATTCCCAGTCTCCAAAAAGGCCACTCCTCTCAAAGGATATCACACACATCCACACTCAGCAATTGCAGGATTCAAACCCCTACCTAACTATGTTATGATACCAGAGGTATACGACTTAACACAGCACGCTATATGTTTTACTGGGTGATTTCTATTTGCCTGCTATATTTGTAGGTTGCTGACATCATCAGACTGGACATGGTAATGTGTGTGCACTTTGTTTTATGCAATCCCAGGGATGAACCATGTGGGTCAGCAGGTGTTACCAGCTTGAACAGGACTCCACAATTCATGGCTTGTGTGATCTATCTGTGGACAAATTGCCATTCCTTCATATAACAATACATATTTATGCACAGATTGTTGAATGTGTGGCTACGACATGTGTCTGGTATGTTGATAAAGGGCTATTCAGAGTCTATGTGGGATGTGTGTAGCTCCTTTCAGTGATGTATGCCCTGGGTGGCTGCCTTGCAAACAGTCTAGCAGGTTTGGGAACCATGATCTGCCCATGAACATACAACACTTGGTAGGGTTGTGTGTTTGTTGGCTTCCAATAGCTCTGTTTATGACTTCAATCATGATGGACTCCATGGCCTTGCAGTTCAGACTTCATAGGCTTATAGGACTGTAGTTCCCATGGTCTGGTGTGCACCAACACTTGTGGGGTGTGCCATATGTTGCTGTAACACATTCAACAGTTTCAGATCCTGTAGTGAGGGTGAGGCTCAACAGACTGTTCGGGTGCAGTGTCTGTTTGTTCTGTAGTTCACTTATGACACATATAGGGAATGTAATCCAATTGATGCCATGTTTTTGGCTTTGGGAGGAGCTGTTTACCCATTCAACATGTGGTATCTCCTGGTATGATGATAGGGCCTTTTGTCAGTGGGAGGTGGGTATGTATGTATGGGCCTGTCTGACAGGATGTCAGCATTGTCAGTCAGGTACAGTTGGCCCTGACTCAGGACATATATGTGTGTACATTGCTATTTATGACATATCTGAAGGAGGTGCCATGGCTCTGTCTGGACTCATTCGCAGATGATCTTTCCGAAACACTGACAAACATGAGCACTACACCCCTGTTGTACTCTTTTACACACTTAACACCCTACTGATCCTTTGTGATCAGTCAACAGAGTATGTCATCATAATATCCTGGTATGTGCAAAGGTCGGTTTCATGTGTACTCTCCAGTCCAGCTGGTGAATATTGGAATTTTGACGCAATGTTACAACTGCCTCATGTACACAGACATCCCTCTCCTCCTCCCAACAAACTCAGATATATGTGAGAGATGCAAATATATAGATAAACAGGAGGCTGAGCTCTCTTGACCCATGACTGGCACAGTCTATCAGGTGGTGAAGGTAACCACACACACCACAAATCCAGTCTCACATAGACCTATAGCGACAGCACACAAAATACATTACCACACATCGGAGGCTCTAAATAAACTCTGCCTAAGCAGCGGAAACCTCCAAAGCAGACACACAAACAACTGCTACCCCACAACAATACCCACTAATTACATAGTTCACAAAGTCAGTGTGCCACACAGTCACTGCCCTTAGGGCTAAAGAACACACCTAATACACTTGTCATAGGTGACTCTTATTGTCAGACACACTGACGTCCCACTCACCAGGCTGAACAAGGAGAAGGTCACTTTGAGCTGTCTGTCGGGTGCCAGGATCCGCCACATAACACATGCACTCTGGTCACTCCACAGCAAGTACAAATATGCTCCATCATTGTCCATGCAGGTGTGAATAACCTCAGACGTTCCTCCCTGGACTACATGACAAGAGACATAGAGGAGCTCTCTAATCATGTAGCCCAGGACAGTATGACCCTGACCTTGTGTAGCATCTTGCCCTCACCAAGAATGATGTCACAGTATACAGACAAACTGATCACTTTTAACAGTTGTCTGACATATTGGTGTCATTCAAAGGGGATCCAGTGTCTGTCAGCCTGGGATGATATGCTCGACATGCCACATAGCTTCACTATGGGCGGCTTGCACCTGTCACACCTAGACTTTCGAATACTGGCTAAGGCTCTTGCCACCCTCATAGTGGCATTTTTAAGCAAGGCTCATATGACAAACCCACCTCCATAGACGTTACAAGGTAAAAGAAACTAAGGGTAATGCTACTCTACACCAGATGTCTAACCCTCAAATGCACACACACAGGACTCTCCTCAGTATGGAGAATGTCAATATCTGTGCAGTAACAGACACCTGGTTTAGGCTCACAAAAGCACACCAGCACTACTAGGTTATACTTCATACCATGCTTTTCGGCCACAAGACTCAGACCGGCCAACATAAATAGGGGGTGTATACATATACATCACAGATACACACACCTCCAGGTTATTAGCACTGCACAAAGCATCGGAGACCATTCATGTGCAACTAACAGTGGGCAAACCTGCCTTTCAGTTTGTAGCCTGCTACGGACCACACTCCCAAACTCAGGTACCCCACTCAGTATTCCTGGGAACACTGGAGAATATGTTGGTCTCTCCAAACACCATTATATTGGGTGACTGGAACTACCCAAACATTGACTGGGAATACTACTCAAGCCCCAACACCCTCACCCAACAGTTGCTAGAACACATAAACTCAAATGCTCACCACACCCACGAGGGGAAAACATATTGGACCTGCTCATCACCAACATGGGGACTCTATGTTCCACACCAGAGGTATACCCCTAATTGGTATGGTCAGACCATACATTTATCTCACTGGACATCCATATCCCGTCCCCACCCCCATACTAGGTAATCTCTGTGAAGAAATTCTCAAAAGCAAACATCACACTTCTAAAAACCAAGGTGGTATCCTTCAAAGACCCTGGGACAGTGGTAAATATGGCTCAGACCGCTGAATCCTTTATGAACACATTCTATGGACACCTACTGGTATGCATGGATTGTGCTATCCCAAATAACAACATGACTCACTCCTCCAAAGGCAGGGGACCTGTCTGGTGGACCCTGGCCATTAATAAGCCATACAACGAAAGGGGGGGGCTACTACATGATAGAGCACAATCCCAACATGAGAAGGCATCTCTAATCAGTGCTAGCAGAAAGCTACGATCACTCATGTATTCATCTAAGCCCCCTTGCTAATGGAAATCTGCACCAGACACTGAGGACAATCACAAGGCCTTCTTTAGGTATGTCGGGAACCTGGGTGGAAACTCCCAGATATGCTGTGAGTTACTGCATAATGACAAAACATACACTTAACCCACAGACATTGCTAACATCCTGGCAAACAGGTTCAGTGCAAATGTCTCCCCCCCATCCCCCCTACAGAGCAAATGTCCATCCCAACAGAGTGTAGCCTCCCTGACATCACAGATGAACAGATGAGTGCTGCCCTCTCCAAAGCAGACATCACAGCATCAATGGGACCGGACGTTGTCCCGGCCTGCGTCTTACACGTGCCTCATGATGAACGTAACCCTCACATTAGGTCATTGTTCAATATCAGAGTCACTACAGGATATGTACCCAAGGAATGGCATACAGCAACAGTGTTCCCGCTCCACAGGGGTGGTGCCACAATGGACCCCAGACAATATCGTCCTATAAGCCTAGCTAGCCTGGTCTGCAAAGCTATGGAGCGTATCATCATGGAACTCATACACATAGACATCAGGAACCTACAGACACTGGATCCTACACAATTCGGCTTTGTTGTGGGCAGATCTTGCCGCTTGAACCTGTTCAACTTCTTTAAACAGTTACCAGGTCCATAGACATAGAGATGGTTGTGCACACAGCCTACCTGGACCTCGCATAAACCTTCAACACAATACCCCACTCGGGCATTATACATAAGCTCACCAGCTTCGATATTGACACATATGTCACAAGATGGATTGCTAACTGGATCAGGTATAGCACCCACATGGTCAGTATTGCAAGTGCCATGTCTGACTATACATCAGTTACACGTGGCATCCCACAAGGCTCAGTCCTGGGACCTGTCTTGTTCAGTATATATTTCTCTGATGTACAGGCTAACACAGGAGGAATATGGCTGACCATGTTCGCAGATGACTGCAAACTGGGTGCCATAATCAACTCTCCAGCTGGCACAAGCATCCTCAAAAAGGGTCTCAAAGAGATGGATAACTGGTGCCAGAGCCATGGCCTACAGCTAAATGCCATTAGATGCATAGTCATCCCCTTTGGGAATAACAACATGCCCATACATTACCACATAGGTGGTAATCCATTACATAGGGTAGGAGTTGTTATGGATTTGGGGACACAAGTAGTTAGTACTCTCGCCTTTGACGATCACATTGCCAAAGTGGTTAGACAGACTTTCTATGTAGCCCACCTTATCCCATAAGGTTTCACATCTAGATCAAGTGAGGTCATTGTGCCCCTATAGTCATCAGGCCCATGCTTGGATACAATGCCATATTTGGGATGTACCTTACCCGACACTTGCAGCAACTGTAATGGCCACAGATTACCTCACCAAGTAGATCTAGGGACTCACACGGATGCCCTGCGCAGTTCGGCTAATGTAACTCCAGCTCTACTCAGTCGCTTACCGCCTACTCGGATGCGATCTGTGCTTGTTGTTTAAAGCCATGTCCAACCCAGAATTAATAGACATGCTCCACCTCAGGATATCCAAATCCCTTAGAGCTACATGCTCCAGGGACGTAAACCTCAGCACAGATGTTAATAGGACATGCTGGAGGGACAGATTCCTATCACAGAGGCTCCACTCACTCTGGAATGAGATCCCAGTCCCGCATACGCAAAGCCCACCACTGACCACCTACAGGAGACATCTTGACAAGTGGATGGGTGATCGTATGTTTACCCCTGGGATATTTTCTGTGTCCCTGCTACACAGAGGCACATTAAACTAAACATAAATGGGATATCTTGTGTGACCTACTATTCACAGACACAGTCTACTAATCTAACAGGGTTGCGAAAGCCAAACACACTCTGGCTAGGCTTATACATGCCCTAGGGCAGATAGCCTAGTATCAACCTCTGAACCTATGATAATGTTTGGGATGCACATTGTTTATTGATGATACTGATTGCAGGTTTTGTTTCTTCTTTGCTTTCCCACTTTCTATGAACAACCTAAGTATCTGCAGAAAATATTTGATTATGACAGGATTCCACTATATTATATATGTGTCTGTTGTCATATAACTGTGTGCACAAGGCGAATTGGTGGATAGTGAGAGGTTCCTGGGTTAACACATGCAACTGCCGGATATGTGTGGCCCACTGCTGTACTCAGTCATGGCCTAAGTGTGTGAGCATGCCCAGTTCGGCCTTTCAGTGTTTTGTTGCCTAACATTTGTCTCATTTATTCGTGTGAGCATGCCCAATGTGACCTTTCAGTATGTTGCTGCCTGAGGTCCACTACATTTGTTGATGTGTGTAAACATGACCAATATTAACATTTATACTATATGTGTGTTGAAAATCAGGTTCTATTCTTACTGCAGGGCTCACCTTTGTGTCATAACTCGATGGGGATTATGCTATGCCTGCAGGGTTTCCATGAGATACTTTGCATAGACTTATCAACATTTCTTCATACAGGCTGACCACTAAAATATTGTCATGGTTTAGTGGTTCGGTACTATGACTATAGTACACAGTATCCTGGGTTCGAGGCCTATCACTGCTTTATATTTTCATACTGAACAGACCAGACTGCTTAAGGACCAGTGAGCAAATATGGGCATGTTGGCTTTTGTTCGGCCATGCCCAACTTAGACCAAGCTTGTCCAACATTGCTCAAAGTTAACCAACATTGCTGAACATTGGCCAATATTACTCAACATTGACCACAGTTGTGCTAGTTAGTGTGTGCAATTTTGTTTACATATACTGAATGGTGGTAAAAGCTGTTTAGCACTGCTTTATATTGCTTAACACATGGCAATCATGGCTCAGGTGGTGCTGCAGGGCTGCCTATGTTGGATGCACATACTACACTCCCTATACATGTTTGAAAACAGGTAGTGTCAAGTTAGGCATCCCTTTTACTATATGTGCATGTCGGAGAGAGGTATCATTTCCAGGGTTCCTACTGAGCCAGTGTATGTGCTATGCGTTGCCTCTTTGCCAAGGCCAAAGCATACTGGGCATGCTTCCTTCTGCCTACTGGGGCAGGCTCAGGTTGTTCCTCCTCCGAGTCACGCTCTGCCTGTGATGGCCTTGGCAATGGTGGGGGGCTGTTTGGCCCGGGCCTATGCTGGTCCTGCTGCAGCTGGTTTTGCAGGATCATATTATGTAGCATAGCACATACCATGCCAATTTGGGTACATGTAGTTGGTGAGTACTGCAAGGCTCCACCAGATGTGTCCAGGCACCGGAACCATGACTTGAGCAGCCCAAACATACGCTCGATTACATTTCATGTTTGTGCGTGTGCCTCATTATGGCATTCCTGTTCAGGTGTGTGTGCATTTCTGATGGGTGTCATCAGCCACGCCTCCAGTGCATAGCCAGCATCCCCCACTAGGTGACCTTGAGGGATGTCCCCATTGGCAAATGTCTGGTACAGCTGTGTCAGATGCCAAATATGGGAATCATGGTAGCTTCCAGGGCAGACAGCACACACATTCAGTATTATGCCCTGGGCATCACACACAACCTGGCAGTTGATGGAGGGGAAGCCCTTGCGGTTAAAGTAGACCCTACCCCGCTCACCAGCTGGTGCTTTGATGCATATGTGCGTGCAGTTGATTGCACCAACTACCTCAGGGTATTCCGCTATTTGCTGGAAGTGATGCATATTGCTGCCAGTACCTCACGGAAATTGGGGAAATATACATGATCACCGACATGTGCTGACATGGCATCCAGGAACTGGTGCAGTACCCTGGATGCTGATGCCTGTGATA
Organism: Protopterus annectens; assembly: GCF_019279795.1. Taxonomy (NCBI): domain Eukaryota; kingdom Metazoa; phylum Chordata; order Ceratodontiformes; family Protopteridae; genus Protopterus; species Protopterus annectens. The sequence goes on from NC_056751.1 coordinate 803,038,631, forward strand.
TCCCCATCATATCACCAGTTGGTCTCTGGAAGGTACCTGTTGCTAATATTCTTAGGCCAACACATACCTTGGTTTCCACTGGGATGGGTTCCCCTCTATTGGTTCTGTGTGTGAGGCGTGGCCTGCACAGCTCAACAATTTGCTGCATGAGGTCTCTGTCCACTCTGTAGCGCTCCACTATCTCCAGCTCATGTAGCCCCTGATAGGTTACCCTTGGCCTGTACACTCTTCTCCGTCTCCTCACTGTGGGTTGTCCAGCAGCATTCGCATTGTCACCACTGTCAGCATGTTGCATATGTCGCCTTATAACAGCAATGGCAGCCCCTAACATTTCTTTGTCTCAGTAAAGCTTTTTCAGTTTTCACTTCTATTAGCTTACTGCAGTGTTGCAGTGTCTCTGAGAGAAACATAGTGGAGTGTTGTTTGCAGAGTTTTAAGTGCTGGGCTGGGCTGGGCTAGTGTACTGCCTGTGTAATTGGCTGATTCTGATTGTTTTCACCTGCTAGCTCTGCTAGTACTCCCTGGTTAACTTCCTACTATTTGTTGTGCTTCCTTTTCCCTTTCTGTTTCCTCAGAGGGGCAGCGCCACGCACACAAGCGCAAACACACGCACACCAGCTCACATGCACGCACACATGCTTACACGGACTAATACTTGCTTATTCTTGCTAAAACACGCGCACACAGGTGCAAACGTGCTTACACATCTTTAAACAACCTTACACATGCTTACTCCAGCTTAAACATGTGCACACAGATGCACACACGTGCACACAGTCTTACTCAATTCTACACACGTGCACACGCATGCATACACATTGCAGGCACTTCTACAAGAAACGTTGGTGTTATCCATGGCAAACACCTTCAATTTCTTGCCTTTAGCTAGGATACCTGTTGACACACCTCTTCCAGTGATGGGTAACTGACAGCAAACACATGCCACTCTACTCCAATGAGCTTCACTTCTTTCATACATACCCCCCTCGTGATGTCACCTATCTTCTACTCTGATACTCCCCTTATCCTACTCCTACACTCCACTGACTGTGCTCATTTGCTATGTAAACTTGGGATTCACTATCCTTACCCTCATTTGCATAGGATTGCCTACTAATGCTTGGTTACATCTCTTAGACTGAGCTTCCCCCCTTAGCAACCTCTACTCGGTAGCCATGTTGTCTTTGGACTGCCATTCCCTTGCATTATAATTTAGGTATTGCTATAAAATCCACATTTGTGGATTTTAATTCTTGTTTTTCTGGTTTTTAGAGTGCACCGCATTTGCACTGCGCTTCGCTACACTTAAACATTGGTGATCGGGATAAAAAAAAAATTATTTTATTTTTATTTTGCATCGGTGAACATTGCCAATGGCCATATTTTTGGCCATTGGCATGCTTCCTCAACTGGATGCATCCATTTTTTGGAGTTGTCACAGCTCCGTTTTGCTATTTGCAGAACCGTACTCAGTTGTCAACTGAGTACATTTTTGAAAATAACACTACTCTTACTCGGACAGGTTCGGGTTTCCTTGATCACAAATTTACCTCATTTGCTTAGCTTTCTCCTGCAATTATGGTAATTTGCATATCCTAGCCCTGTCCGTGTAGGACTCGTTTTAGGAGCTCTGTTGCACGCCCCCAACGGCTGTTCCTGGATCACTCGGCGGACATGTTGGCTGCATGGAGTCTTACTCTACTCTTAGACTCCGTGCAAGCCTTCGTGAATCCGACCCATAGTGTATGTATATATATATATATATATATATATATATATATATATATATATATAGTTATAAAATATGTATTTTTATATTATTTTATAGGGTATGAAGGTTATATTTATAATTATATTTATAATCGTTATTGGTATGAATTTACACAAAATGAATAGCTATGAATTATATTATGATTTAATGAATTACGTTAATGAAAGCTGTTAAGGTTTTTGCACCTTTGTGATAGGAAGGGGGTTGTGTTACTTTAAATTTGAAGTTGAGGCAATGTAATGATGATGTCATTTGGTGAAACTCTTTAAAGTGTTCCCTTGTAATTAATTTAATTTGTCTGATGAAGGTTGTGCATTTGCAGTGCGACCAAAAGTGCTTACAATATTGGTTCATGAATAAAGAACTGTTTTTTTACTACATCCTTGCCTTTCTTCATTTTATCTTGTTTTGATTACATCATGAATGTACATAACTACAAATCTCTGCAGTGTACACAAAGGCAGATATCCTCTTTTATAGCTGCCTAATATTGCTACTGTTTTGCCATGCCGTAAATTTTACCTGCTTTAACCACAACGGAAGTTGCCCCACCTTCCACTTCAGTGCAGATCAAATAGGCTAATGAAGTTTAATTTTCTGCTATTATGGGATCATTTGGATCTGGTCTAGACTTGACTAGATCATGAACTGCTGAAATGTCAGTTCTTTTTTAACAGACCTCTGCATGCCTAAACCTCATATACTTAATCTGATTCAGTTTCATTCTTCCACTCATAATTATCATTATAACCCAGTTTTTCTCATTTTCTACACGGGGTCGGGGTGCTGTGTCAACATCATAAACATGCATCATAACCAGTCCTAAGAAGAATTTCAGTCTTCCAATGCCAGCAAGTAAATCTGGACAGTGACCTGCCGTAGGTTTAAATGTACAACTGGAATAATTGGTACCTCGACCTAGATTGTAGCAGTACCAGACACAGTATCTTATTATTAGTTGGGGTGCTTTAATGTCTTGTAATCATTTATTGTGTTCAACAGCCCTGTTGAGATTTAGCTGACCTGATTACTTTTATGCAGGTGCACTGTATTTATTTATTTATGTATGTACATTAATTTGTTAACCAGGTAGAGCACTGAGCACAAATAACCAGTTTCAGTCTCTGCCTAGAGAAAAGCAAAACAATAAAACTGAAGTATGCACTACAGACAGAGTGCCAATGCAATAAAATGTATATAATTTGGTTAGTGTAATGCAACAATATAATAAGTATAGGTAAGCTTTTAGTATGAGACATTCTTTACATTATACAGTTGATTGAAGTTGAAATCAGCTTATGTGTTATGGAGATGTTACATACACTATATTTGTTTACCGGGAAAGTCTGACTGTGACAGAGACCATTTTCAGTGGAGGCCCAATGAGAAAAAACTCCAGAGGCATGTCTTTGGAATGTGGGAGGAAACCATATCACCCAGAGGTAACCTATGTGAACACAGGGAGGACATGTACACTCTGTGCAGAAGGCAACTCAACCAAGAATTGAACAAGAGAACCTCTTGCTGTGAGGTCATAATCATAACCACTGCACCATTACACATACAAAATGCTAAACTTTCACCTTACCTAGCCTTTGCTCTAACCCTAAACCAGAAAAAAACTCACACACACACATTCCAAAATATTTACAATCACCACAATATCTATCCTCTTACCAAGTACTAGTTCTAACTCTAAGTCACAAACACTGACATACACACTTTCACCTCTAATATGTTCATAAATAGGTACTAGGCTATTGGCCGTAGGGCCTATATAAGCCTAGCCAAAAAGGTACCCTGGCTTTAGTTACCTAAGAAAATTATTTTCCTGTGCCCGTATTGAGCAGAGCCACAGAAGTGATCCCCCAAGGTGAATTTCCTATCTCCCATCCAGTCATCAAGCTTTTTCTTGAAGAGTGCTAATGAGGAGCTTTGTTTGATATTGATAGGTAGCTTGTTCCAGAGTATGGGACATCTCTGGGACAGAAATCTATCCCTCCAGCGTGTTCTGTTTATTGTGGTGACAAGGTTTAGGGCCCTAGAGCGTGTAGCTCAGAGGGATTGGGATTTCTTTAAATGGAGCATGTCCAGCAGCTCTGGGTTTGACATAGCTTTGTATGTTAGGCAGAGATCACCTCTGAGTAGGCGATATGTGACGGAGTAAAGCTGGATTTTTTTGAGACGGTCTGCATAGGGCTTCTGTTTGAGGCCAGTAATCCTCTTTGTGAGGTATTTCTGCAGCCTTTCCTGTTGTTGTAGATGTCTTGTGAGGTACATAACAAAAGGGGCGTTGTACTCTATAATAGGTCTAATGAATGACGAGTAGAGGGGAACAATGACCTCTTTTTTCCTGGATGAGAAACCTTTTGTGAATGTTGAAAAATTTGGTAGATATCCAAAGGTTTTAGCACCACAGCAAAAGCCCGTTTACCTGAATGTAAGTACAGCTCACTCATCACAGAAACATCTGACAAGCCAGCATTTGACATCTCCCAAATCAACAAATGCATCTTCCAATTAAAAGAAAAGCAGCTCTGCAATCAACAAAGTATATTGCAACCATTGTCATTATTTTTACTTTGGATGTTACATCACTGTATACGTGCATCCCACATTATAAAGGTATTGAAGCTGTACGTATCTATTTAACTAGGAATAATTTATTTACAAATGATATAATTTCCACTATTTGTGGTTTTTTAGAAATTGTGTTGGAAAACAACTATTTCATTTTTGGTAAACAACATTATAGGCAAAGAAAGGGCATTGCTATGGGGTCATCAGCTGCCCCGTCTTTTGCCAATATAGTTATGGCATGGTGGGAAATGGAAATATTGTCTATTATAGAAGAGAAATTTAATATTGTTTTTTATAAAAGGTTTATTGACGATTTAATTTTTATAATAGAAGGGAATGAAATGGTAGTAAAAAATTTTACAACGCAGGTTAACAGTCTTTCTGATTTCTTAAAGTTCACTATTGGTGATATAGGATTAACTGTGAACTTTTTAGATGTGTGTCTATGGTGGGATCTCAATGACAATAGGTTCCATAGTAAAATATATAGAAAAAGGACGTTTACTAATGGTTACCTGCATTATAAAAGTAATCATCCCAAACATATTATCAAAAATATCCCAAGAGGTCAATATATAAGAGCCAGCCGGATGACCAGTAAAAGAAAAATTTAGTCGAAGAATTTCACTTTATAACTTCTCTATTTATTGATAGAGGTTATGATATTAATGTTTTAATAAATAATGGAAATGAAATCTTTGAGAAACGTGAATCTTTATTTCCAGCAATATTAAATGAACCTTTGAATCACAATAGAATAAAAGTTTGTAAAGCTAAGAGTCCTGAAAAGGAATTTATATGCTCCTTGGAAATGAGTGGTGAAATGAATATAATTGCATCAATTTTAACAAAAAATTGGAGAATTATTCAAGGAAATTATGATGTTTCAAAGGTGTTAGGTAGTAGACCACAATTTGTTTTTAGGAATTCTCATAATATTAAAAATATGTTGGAATATCATAATACTGACTTTAGGAAAGGTATTAAAAATAATAAAAAAGGCATGTTTTGTTGTCATAATTGTAAAATCTGTCGGTTTATTTCTGTAGGTACTAGCATTTCTATAGTGAACAGTGACAGAATTTTTGAAGTTCCAGGTTATGTAGACTGTAATTCATGCGGGGTAGTATATATTGGCATGTGTACGGCATGCCCAGCTTTTTATGTAGGAATGACTACACGCAATCTAAGTACCCGCATAAAAGAACATTTATACAGCATAAAATGTAAAGATGACAAAAATGCCTTATATAAACATTCTAATAATTGTGAATTTTTTAAAAAATTTGTATTTTCAGTACTTGAAATATGTGAACCTGACTGTAGAGCTGGTGATTTCAAGAATTTTTTGGAACAAAGGGAAACATTATGGCAGGTCAGGTTAAACTCAGATAAATTTCCTGGGTTGAATGAAACAATAAATGTAAAATGTTTTTTAAAATATAGAAAGTTAGGTATAAATAAAGAACAAAATATACTCCATTTATTTAATATTTAAGTACTGTTTTAGTGGTTTTTAGTAAGCAGTTTTTAACAAAGTTGATTATTAATTAATTGTGTAATTATGTCATTTGATTATGTGTTAATTGATTGTATATTTAAACAAGCTGAAATGGGTTTTGAGTATTTTCTGATGAAGTCGTATGATGAAAGCGTGTATTAAAGTGTGTTGTACGCTATTTTGACTGGATTTACATCATTGGTGCTATCTATTATTATTTTTCGTTTTCACTTTGCCACTCTACACGAACTGGTTCTTTTGGTGGAGTTCGTTTGTTTATTTTATATATTGCAACCATTTATTGATATCTGTATATCAGTGCACACACCCACACACACACACACACACACACACACACACACACACATATATATATGTGTGTGTGTGTTTGTGTATGTGTGTGTATGTATATATATATATATATATATATATATATATATATATATATATATATATATATATATTCATATGCATCCAAATCCAGGACCCAATAAAACTTACCCTCTAGGTAATGCGTGCTCCCCTCAGCCACAGAATATATGTAATTTGTCTTGCAAAGAATCAGATTTACTTATTCTGAATATTAACCTCAGAAGTATTCTAAATAGGCTACAGGAGCACCATGCTACCCTCTCTCTTTACTCTCCAGACATCGTCATTCTAACAGAAACATGGCTTAAGCCCCACACCAAAGACAATGAGATCACCTCCATAGGTTATAACATACTTAGGTCAGATCAAATAGGAAAAAGAGGTGGAGGAGTAGCAATTATGCTCAAAAATAGCATCACATTACAACCTCTAAATCAATCTTCACCAGCATTTAATAACGCTGACATACTCTGGTACAAACTTCAAATTAACCTTAATAAACATATAGCTATCATAGCTATTTATATTCCCCCGGGAAACAACCTAGCCACCATAGAATACTTCCTCCACTGGACTTCCAAAAACAATCCTAATGAGACAATCATTCTGGGTGGCTTTAACACTGATTGGCTCTCATGCAATTCCAGCAATCCCAGCAACCATATTAATATGTATGTTTTCTCACAAATTATTACCCACCCCCCCCCATCAGAATAGATACAAAATCAGGCAGACAATCCTAGACTGGATGTTTACAAACAAACCCTCCTATTTCCAACACTCTGTGTGTCTCCCTGACACCTCAGTGATCACACACCCACCTACCTACTCAGGCAATGTACAAACCCTATCCGACAGACAGTATATCACCAAATACATAATAAGAAGAACCTTAACCCCCAAGTACTAATATGCATACTTAAGCAAAGTAATTGACCTCCTCTTAAAATCCTACCCCTTGGTGCAGCAGTTGAATACTTTAATGAGACCTTCCTCAGAATTCCTAACAATTTAGCCCCACCTAGGACCATTTACTTGTATTAAGGCAAAATATACCCATGGCTAACTAAAGAAACAAAAACTCTCCTTAAACTTAGAGATAAAGCCTGGGACCTATAGTACACTAACAAAATGCAGGCAAATCAAACGGAATACCAAAAACTTAGAAACAAAGCCAAAAGCCAAATTATACAACTCAAGGAAAACTATTATACTAAAATACAACAAAAACATCAAAAACAGCCACAAAAATTCTGGTCAGCAATCAATAAAATGATTCACCCCGGACATGTTACAATCCCATCCCCCTCCACACCAAACAACTTTGACACCACTGCAGTGCAACTTAATTAATACCTTGCCATGAACATCTTATTACTTGCCAACAACAGCTGCCCAACTCGCCAGTCCTACCCTCTCTAACTAAAATTAGCAGCAATACCTACTCCTTTCAACCCATCGCCACAAAGACCATCCAAACACTACTTAGACTATTAAAGCCTGCAACAATAGCAGGTGACAACCTGCCAGCTGACATTCTTAAGATATCAGCTGAAGCAATTGTCTATCCTGTATCTATACTCATAAACAGATCCATCTCAGAAAAATATGTCCCACAGCTATGGAATACTTCCCGATTAGAACCATCAACACCATCACCCATGCTAACTTCCCTAATCCAGTGAGCTGCACAGGCCGCCAGTACCACACAGAAAATATCATACATAATACCCCTACATAAAGGAGGCAACTCAACCAAATTCTCAAATTACAGACTTATAGCCATCCTATCCCCTCTGTCAAAAATACTAGAAAAATGTGCCCACTCACAACTTCTACAGTATCTTTCAATAAACAACCTCCTAGTCAAATCTCAACATGAGTTTAGACCCAACCATAATACCACCACTGCCCACCTCAGCTTCACCAACACCAGTAATGATTACAGAAATCAAGGTAAAATAGTTTCATCAGTCTTCCTGGATGTGTCGAAAGCCTTCAACACAGTATCTCATTCCAAACTACTGACTGCCCTCAATAGCCTAAATCTCAGCCCCATAGCTATCACCTGGTTCCAAAGTTATCTAACAGGATGCCAACAAACAGTGAAATGGTTACAAGACCTCTTACCACTACTACCAGTCACATTAGGAATTCCACAAGGGTTCATCCTTGGTCCCCTAATTTTCAGTATTTTCACCGATAATCTAAGTTCTGCCATCTCACTAACCACACTGATACAATATGCTGATGATTCAACACTTATATGTGCCTCCCATAATATACAACAACTCCAAGATATCACACAAAAATCCTTCACTGGAATCGAATCATGTCTCACAAACCTACAACTCATCCTAAACTCCAAAAAGGCCAAGCTTATGCTCTTCCTACCTACCCAGGCCTGAGACCCTCCTTCCACTTTCTCTCTACATAATAATTACACCAGAATCCCATACAGAACTCCTAGGAGTCATAACTGACAATAACCTGAGATTCACAAACAATAAAAAAGATACATAAAAAGCCAGGAACCCTATACAGAAATAAAGAAAAATTCCTATACAACAACACTAGAATAGCCATTCCTAAAACCCACCTCCTATCCATACTCCTCTACGTGTCACCCATACTTAACAATCTTAAAAAATTAGACCTTGAAAAACTCAAAATATGCTGTAATAAAATTCACCACAGACTCAGCACATAAGTCAAGCCATTGCCTCACACTAAAAAGACTCTCCTGGCTAAAAGGTACCTCATCTACTACATTTTAACCAACTCATTAATGGCTCATAAAATACTTCACCAGCCTGAAAAAGTTCCAGCTATCCAGAACTTAATAGTACCTTACTCCAGCAATTGATAATTATGCTCCACCAATAAATAATTACCAAGTAGCCAAGGCAATAAATATAGCAAATGACTCTCTCTACTCAGATCAAGTAGCAAAATCCTGGAGCACACAATATCACATCTACAGCAAGCTCTGTACATTTCAAACAACTACTCAAAATTCACCTCTCTAAAACCTAGCTTTGGTAATGCAATACCCCAGGCTGATCTCTATTAACCATTCCAATTACTGCTCTTCTATAACCCTGTCCTAGTATAAACTCTTCCTACAATTAACTTAGACCCTTAATCTTTCCTTTGTATTACATGTATATCTTAATTCTCACTAAAAGACTTAACACTGTGAGATACTATAATCTGCCTCATAATGAAAGATTGTCATGTTCTGTGGTCACCAATCTCCCTTAAGGTTTCCTTTAGCCATGTATATTATGTTTTCTATTTTTTCTCATGTTAGCATTGCATACTGCTTATATAAATTATTGTTACATGTATGTATTCTATTATGCAAATTATATGTTTATATTCTGCTTTGTATGCTTTCTTATTTATTCACCCACTGAAAGATAATAATGGCTGCAAAATGGGCCTTTACTGTCTGAAATACTGTTTCATCATTTGGTACTGCAACCTAGTGATTGATTATGGATGTTACAATGCCTGAATAAAGAGAAAGGTGACAATGAAAGTGGTTCCACTAAGTAGCATCTCTCCAACTCTCCTAATACACTATTACTTGTAGGCCTAAATCAGCAAATAGAAATGCTGATAGACTGTTTAGGTGTGACAGCTGATCATTGTGATACCAAAACTTGAATTTTTGTGCTTGGAGAGGGGCAGTGTAAGTGGTTCAAGACACAGCACACATCTTTTGGGTTGGAAGATCAGAAAGCTGTGTTTTTTATTCACATTTAAGGTGTTTGGATCCATTTTCTAATACTGATATTCCAGTGTATAATAAAGAGGGGGTGCTACACTCCTGAGTGTGCCACCCTTTGGATAAGATGTCAAACTTGATGCCTCATCTACCTTAGATTATATTGATTCAGGCAGATGTAGAAATCCTACAGCACCTACAAAAAAGAGTATTTTTTATTAAAAAGTAGAAAACAAACATTCATCATTTACATGACTATCATCATCGTCATGGTACTTGATAAGATTAATTAAAATAATTAAAATTCAGAATCAATACTAATGGATAAAAATATTCTAGTTAAGGGCTTTCATTCCAACCATTAAATGAAACTTCATAAGAACTAACAAGATGAACAAAGAGCACACATTCTACAAATAATAATATGTGTCACATGACTAACCACCTGATCCACAAATCTTATATTAAAGTAATGCAAACAATATGATCACAAATGTATCACATAATACAGACTGCCAATCAAAAACTAATAAAAATCATCCTTCAGTGTTAGCAAAAGGAAAATATATAAAATCATCCTTCAAAGTAATGCCCTTGCTTTTAAATGCATTTATTTATATGTTCATTCAAACGTTAAACTGTGTCAGCAGCCACAAAAAAATTGTCAATATACCTCCTTTATCTCTAAAATTGTATCAAAACGCCACCAGTTTTGAAAGTACAGACCTACTCAAAACCTTGAAAGTGATTTTTTTTGTGAAATGTTTATGATTCACACTGTGAATACTGTAGTATTAAAATATTCTTCTGTTTTTAATGGCTAGTTGGTGTTCATAATTCCACTGTGGGAGCCTCATAGAAGCTCTCACAACTACAACAGCATCTAGAACATCTTGAGATATAGACCACCCCTAATGAATTGCAATTGGATCGTCTTTGTATACCAAAGCTTTTTTTTTTTCAAATGGGTGAATACCAAAATATTATCACTGCTGACAAGTTTATGCTGCTTACAGAAATTACAGGGGTAAGTACCTACTTGCTTTCATGGCAGGACATATGATGTGTGACTGGATGATTCTCCAAAATATATTTTAAATGAAAAATGTTCTCTTAAAAGCAAATTCAAGTTTAATACCTATAACATTACATACATCTGAATTACAAGTAATCATTTTTGTAATGCCACCAGTACCACTAGAAAAAGGAACCGAAGATGCATTTTAATTACTTGTTTGCTAACCCAGAAAACATTTCATTGTTTTTGCATTGTAAACTATATTTTAATCTAGGAGGAAAATTGTTATCTGCGTTACTTCTCTCCAGTCACTATACCAATTAAGCTATCTGTTAAATATTCCCTGTCAATAAATAAGTTGATTATAAATTCAAATTATTTTTCAAAATGCTCATTATTGCTAATTATATGAGTATAAGAAGCTCTAATAAACTGTCCCCTAATAACACTTAATTTCATATTTTAAGGTACCGGTTACTGAAATGTAAATAGTTGTTAAAAGAAATGTTATACAGTGTAACTTGGCTTTAAAATAATTATTAGAAACACAAATTGCTATAGGACCATCTAACAAAATGAAATTCAAGCCTCAATCACTAATAAAAATTTGGGAAAATCACTGCTCCCATTCAAATCAATGAGAAGGGAGTGAAAAGCAACATCATCTGACCACGTAAGAACATGTCATCAATATATCTTTTGCAAAACGTGGCACATTTAAAAAATAAGAACAATGAGATTTAAACTAAAGTTCGAAAAATGGAAATGCCTTCAGTATTGCTGTCTTCTGCAGCCACTGTAAGTCTAAGTGGTGAAATTCCACACATTTTATAAAACTTAGGTATTCTGAAAAGAGAACCAATTCCCAGATATAACACTGACAGGAATTCAAATGTTGAAAGGTCAATATATACATATATTTTTATAAAAGAAGGAGTAACTTATCACTTCTGATTTAATGTTGGTGGATGTAAAACAAGAGGCCTGGATGATAAAATACATCATCATCTTTTACACTCAGGAAGTTATATAACATTCCTCCCATTCTCTTAATAGAGCTCATTCATAACAGTATACCCAACACAACTGAACAGAAATACCAAGGCCTAACTTTAGATCCAGCTCACTCCTTTGCAAAGTACATGTATATTACTATCAATAAAAGCGGGTTTATATCAGTCCGTCGAAAGGGCTGAATATCGAATACCAGATGTTCAAACTGTAAAGTTCGAACACTGGTAATGGCAAAGCTGCGGCCCACCAAATTCTTTCCCAGGTAAAGAATTTGGTGGGTCATTTCTGTGGCTTCACGAGTATCAGGACTGTGGTATGAAGTTACGGGTCGGGTTCAGGTAAGTGTGCGATTGTGTGGATGTTAGGGTTAGGGCGGGGGTTAGTTGAGTTAGGGTTAGAGCGCAGATGAGGTGGATGTGCAATAGTGAAAACTTTAGGGTTAGGGCGGGATAGATGAGTTAGGGTTAGAGCGCGGGTAAGGTGAGTGTGTGATAGTGACGGACTATAGGGTTAGAGTTTGGGTTAAGGTAAGTGGATAGGTAGTAGTCTATGTACAGTTTAGTGTAGGGTTAGATGTAGGATTTTCAGTGTATGTGTGTGGATTGATGTTGTTTTGGTGTGTTTGTGTTGTGTGTGTGTTTCTTGGAACAGCAATTTTTTTTCCCCTGGGAAAAAAATCTCTGTTTTAAGACGTCAATGTTTTTGCAGTTCGTGGTTTGAAGTTCGAACATATGGTGTTCGAACGTCAGATGTTTCGATGAACTGATATAGACCCAATAAAAGCCTTGCTCAGTTAAAACCTTGTAGAAGGACCTGTATTCAAGAACATCCCCACCACATTTCTTGCGCTGTCTATTCACTCAGAAAGATTGTACTAACTGCAGATATAGTCTACACTTTGTGGTAACCTGTATGAATCGGCCTTGGTGTTTAAGGCTGCAAGAAAATCAGTAGAAAAACTAAAATTAGGAGAAAGAAGGTAGAAGTTATGCTTGTGTTGTCTGTTAACTCAGAACATTGTACACTTAGTATAGGCATTCATGAATCCAGCTGTCAGTTTTACTTATTTATGCCTTTCCTATATGCCCTTTAGGAAAATCCATAATGATACCAAATGAACAAAGGGTTTTCTTCAATAAAGTAGTCTCTCTACAAGCATGAGATCCTTCACTATTAATCTCCATAATGTCACACTCATCTTATTATATCTGCTAGTCTGCTATTGTAAGTAAAAAAAAGACTGAAATATATCATAAAGCAAATATAAGAATAATTCATCCCATGCTTACCTGTCTGATTGCTTCATTCCATTGAATGGCATTGTTATTTATAACCAGCTGCTGTCTCCCATGATTGTCGTCATCAAAGGTGCCTACCCTAACAAATTTGCTGTTGTCATCTGAAGAAATCTGCCAATTCATTATATCATATCGAGCTGGTGGGTCACCGTATTGATCAAATGACAATTCTTCACCTTCACTGGTTATAAAACTAACATGTTTCAAATAATGAAGAAACTAAATCGGGAAAAAGATTTATGTTACATCTTAAAAAATAAAAGTATTTATTTCATACAGAAAAAGAATAGTCTTTGAAATGTGTCTAATCATAACCTGAGAAATAACGATCATGGCAAATGTTATATTACAGACTATTGAAAAATATTGAAAAATATCAAAAACACAGAGGCAACATAACTTCTTAAAACTGTATAACATTGTTCTGCCTCACAGTTTAGAGTCTCTTACATTTGCACGTCATAGTCATTTGACCGGTATAAATGTACGCCACACTACACGTGTACAAGTTAGCAATTTCAAATTTGTTTCTGCTAATGTAAAATGTGAGATGTCAGGAAAAGTAAGGAGTAACAGTAATGTGATCAAAGTCCAGGGGGGGGGGCCTTGAAATGGCACAATACTGCTGACTAAAGTAGCCCAAGGGGTTTTACTCATTGAGTTGATAACTGTTGGTTATCACTGTCAGATTTATATACAATGCATGGGCATAAGGAAACATAGTGAGTCTGTAAGTTATGAATATTGCACTTTAGCCAAGAAGTTAATCTCTAGATAGTCTGTTTTTCTTTTCCTTTTTTTTATTGTATCTTGAATCATGTATATATATTAAAATGCCTAACTGCTATATTAGTTGTATATTGTACTGAAGTCTATTTAATAATAGTTCCTATGACTTTTCACTTCAGATCCCTGCTGAAAAGTGATGCTCTTCACTTGGATATTGTAGCTCAGAGAGCACGTGCTATGTGCTATATGTTTAAGAAGCATGTCAAAGACTGAGTGTGCACATATAAATATTAAGCACGTGCCACTCCTAGTGCCATTTTTAGACTGCAGCCAGAGAGTAAGCATGTATGATTACAGCAGTTAGTTTGCATATAACTTACTTAAGTTAAAGTCAGCAAACCTCTATCGTGATGTGTTTGTATAGAATAAAGCTGCTTGAGCAGAACCCACAAAGACTCTTCTGTTGTGTCCAAAGTAGGAGAGCAACATGGTGTCAGAACCAGGATCACAGAGAATAACATTCAGAGCCATGAGGTGCAGAGATGACAGTAAAGGTAAACTAAAAGAAATGAGCACAAAAATACAGCCAGAAAAGAAGCAAAGGTAAAGGAAATATGCACAAACTATTTATTTCATAAAAAGGACAAAACGGGGCATTACAAGGGCACAAAACACATTATTTATTTTTATTTTTATTTTATTTTACATTTGTTGACCGGGCTAGTCTAGCTGGATATATGTCCATTTTCAGTAGAGGCCCTGGGAGAAAAGCTCCAGTAATTAAAAACATTATATGAAGATAGACAATTCAAATAGTAAGGCGTAAAATGAGGGCTAATTAATACACATATTACATAAAAAGTCATGGTAAATACAAATTAAAATAGGCAAATGTGTTGAGAAAGAAAACTTATAGATTTTTTTTTTCCCAAGGAGTATTTCATAAGACTGTGTGCATGTCATTAAGGGAGAGCTAACAAGGCTATAAGGAGCAGAGATTGCAGGAATTTAGGAGGAAGGGAGGACAGGGAGGCAAAAAAGGAAGTTAATCTGGGTTGGTGCAGGAGCAAAGCCAGTGTTTATTGAGATGAGTTTTCAGCTGCTTTTTGAAAAGTGGAAGGGAGGACAAAGACAGGATAACAGAGGGTAATTTGTTCCACATTTTGCCAACTGAGTTGGAAAAAAGACAATCACCTGCAGAGTTATTGGGTTTGGTTGTATTAATCATTAGTTTGTTGGAAGAACGTAGATGTTTCAGGTTATTGTAAGGTGAAATGAGGCTAGAGAGTATAGGTGTTTTAGTTGGTTGGTAAAGGATTTTGTGAGCTATTAAGAGCTGCTGAAGTGTGAGTTGGTTCTGAAGTTCCAACCAGCCTAGTTTTCTTAGGTTCAGGCAGTGGTGGGTTTTAAATGAGAATCCAGTTGCAAATCGAGCAATATTATGGTAGGAAGTTGCTAGTTTCTTAAGGTTGTTTTTGGAGAGATTAGTGTATATGGGGGAGGCATATAGTAGTGTAGAGATAAGGTGTGATCTGGCTAAGGTGGTCCTTGCTTCAGGTGAAAGGAAGGGTTTGATTCTATAAAGGGATCCGATTTTTTTAACTAATTTTATTGTGCTATTGATGTGAGTCTCAAAGCTGAGATTATTGTCAATGGTTATGCCTAATAGTTTAGTTGTTGTTTCAGGAGAGATGAGAGTGCAATCAATGGAAGAGAGAGCAAAGTTTAGTGGGGCAGATCTACGAGTAGGTGAGAACAATAGCAATTTAGTTTTCTTGGGGTTAAGGAGTAGACAACGATCAGAGAACCATTGTTCAACAGTGTTAAAAGCTTTTTGAGTGATAAGAGTGTAGTTCAATTTGTGAATTAGCGGTACAGATAATAGTAGAATCGTCTGCATATTGTATACAGGTGGTATATGGGATAGCTAATTGGAGGTCATTAATAAAGATGGAAAATAGAAGGGGGCCCAAGATAGAGCCTTGAGGTACACCTAGAGATGTAGGGAGTAGATTGGATAGTGCATTTTTCCAGAGAGCTGCCTGTTGGTGGTTTTCTAGGTAAGATGTAAACCAAGTTAAGGAAGGGGGATCAAGTGAGAAAGATTTTAGTATGTGCAGAAGAAGTTTATGGTTTACCATGTCAAAAGCTTTAGATAAGTCAACAAAGATAAAGGATGATAGGTTGTTATTGTTACGATTATAGTTGATAGAGTTGGTAAAGGAGAGTAGGGCTGTGGTAGTACTGTGGGAAGGTCCAAATCCATGTTGACAGTTTGCAAGTAGGTTGTTATGCAGAAGGTGGCTTAGAATTTGCTTATGGATACATTTTTCTGTGATTTTAGCTATAGGTGATAGGAGTGCTATAGGACGAAAGTTAGAGAAGTCATTTGATTTACCTCCTTTGTGAAGTGGGATGATGTGTGATATCTTCCATATAGAGGGGAAAATACCTTCCTTTAAGGATCTTTTAATCAGAATAGAAATGGGATAGGCAATAGCTTTGGCACCTATTTGTAAGAATTCTGCAGGAAGTTTGTCTGCAGAAGGAGTGGTAGGTTTGAGTTTTTGGAGCAGTGATAAGATATAGGAGGTAGATACAGGTTGTAAGTGAAAGGAAGGAGGTAGGTTTAGAGTAGGTAAGAGGAGCTTAGACGTGTCAGGAGATAGTTGACTGGCAAGAGATTGGATAGTATTAGTGAAGAATGAATTAAAGTCATTAGCTGTTTGTGTGGGATTCTTTGGGTCGCAGCCCTGGGAGTTGGGTGTGATAGATTGGCCTGGGGAAAAGAGATTATTAATACTGGTCCAGAATTTTTTGGGTTCTTTTTTGGAGGTGTGTTGTAATAGAAGATAATAGTTCTTTTTGTCTAGTAGGATGGCTTTTTTTTACTGTTTCTAAGCTCTTTGAAGTTTTGGTGGTCAGTTAGAGTCTTAGTTGTACGCCATTTAGCCCAAGATTTGTTTCTGAGGGATATTTTTTGCCTAGTATTATTGGTCAGCCATGGTGCTGCTTTAGTTTTGGTTCTAATAATGCAACTTGGGGCATGAAGATCTAGGACTGATAAGAATGTGGAATTAAAATGTTCTACTGCTTCATTAAGAGGGAGACATTTTAGTGGGGACCAATTACATTGTATTAACACAGCTAGAAATTCATCAGGGTTAAAATGCCTTTTTGAACGTAGTGTCCTGTATGTGGTAGGTAAAACTAGGTTGGTTTTATGCCTAATGACATAAGTAAGTGAGTGGTCACTGAGATCATCAGTGAGAGTACCTGATTGGTAGGTTTGTTGAGGAGTGTTTGTAAGAATCCAGTCTAAGATGGTTTCATTATTATTGGTATTATTAGTTCTGGTAGCACTGTTTATAAGTTGTGTAAAGCCATAGAGGTTTATGTGGGAGGTAGGATTTGTACTATTACAGGAAAACCAGTCTATGATGAAGTCACCTAGGACTAGTGTTTCTTGAGGGAGATAGATGGAGAGTGAACTAAGGATGCATTCAAATGCGTTAATGTTATTCCCTGGGGGAAGGTAAATACATATGATATTTAAGGCTTTAGTAATCTTGATTTGAAGTTTAGAGCTGATAATTTCAGCATTGTTGTCAAGGCTGAAAGTCTGGTCTATAATACTAATTTGCATATGTGTTTTATGGAGAATAGCTACCCCTCCACCCTTTTTTGTTGTACGATCTAGTCTAATGATGTTATACCCAGGAGGGGTGATTTCATTGTCTTTGATGGTGGGCTTTAGCCATGTTTCCGTCAAGCATAAAATATCAAATTGGTGGGTGTCTAGAAGGGCATGAACTTGAGGAGTTTTGCTACAAATGCTTTGTATGTTGAGATGGGCAATAGAGAGAGAGTTGGTAGGTTTGGTGAGTGCCAGAGAGATGGCTTTGTCATGTTTCCTGAAGGTATTAGAAATGGTGAGATGTGGCCCAGGGTTAGGATTAATGTCTCCATCCAACAGTAAGTGGAGGAATATAAAATATTTTGAGTGGAGAAGTTTTTGTGGGGCGTCGATAAGTTTCCTAGATTTTGGTTTACTTAGCTTGAAATGTGCTAGTCTGTGGTACTTGGCTAGTAGGTAATTGGGTTGAGTGATGAGATTTGAGAAGGTAGGAGAGAGAGTTGGTATAGGTGAGGAGGTATGTTTAGATGTAAGAGGAAGGGTAGAGTAAAGTGGGTATTCATAGAAAGTTAAGAGGTAAGTAGTAATGAGACAGGAAAGGAATGATAGGTAAATAAGAGGTTTTAGTTTTGAGGGGATAGGTGTTGTACCCATTTTAAAGGTGGGGAGATATGCAGGGAGGAGAAAGGTAGGTTGTAGCTCCAACAAAGGAGAGGTTGTTTAGGTTAAGTAAAAGGTGGGAGGTAGGTTAGTTAATTGTTGGATGTGATGTTCAGTAGAATAGTTTGAGTGATTGTATGATAGGAAACTAACTGATTGGTTAGTTGAGATAGGGGTGTGGTCATGAGAGCTATAAGTGTAAGAGTACTGGGGGCGGGTGGGAATAGGGGGCAGGGTAGGGGAGCGTTGTGAACCCGAAGGGTGAACGGAGCGGGTAGAGACAAGAGAGTGGACAAGCAAGGAAGACAATCAGAAATATGGGAGTGAACTGCAGGTAAGTGAAAAATAGGAGTAAGCAGAAGTAAGTTACCAGGTTTGTTAAGGGTGCTTCTGAGCAAGAGTAAGTTGACAGGGTAGTGTAAGGTGCATATAGATGTAAGAGAAGTAGAGTTTAGTTATTTCCCTCTATTATGAGGTGGGGAGAAGCAAAAAACATTAAAGAAGGGATAACGTTGAAGAAAAACAGAGGAAGAAAAATGGGGATAGTAGGTCAAGTTAAGAGATATTTATGGTTGAGATACAGAACGGAGGGGGGTAAGGTGCCACCTAGTGGCCAGTAAGTTGATTGCCACAAAATCCCTCGTACGAAATGGGGGGCAGGCTAGAGGCTAGGGGAAGTTGGGAGACCTAATACACACAGGTGAAAAAAGACTGTCTAGGAGTGTAGGTTAAAAGCACAGAGAAAAAAAAATAGTTGGGGGGGGGTGTTATAGGCTGCTGGCTATCTTGAGTGGGAAACTTACCTAGCGTAGCAAGCTCTTATACGAGAAGTATTGCTAAAAATTGTTGGTATTGAGAACAGTACATACTTTAACTATCTTTGACAAAGGCTGGCCCTCAGGGAGCAGGTGGATAATTTCAGAGTCCAGACTATTTTCCAAAAACTTTCCAGGAGGGGTTTTGCAGGTAATTAGGTTCAGAAGTTCCAGGTTCACCAGGTTTCACTATTTTTGACAAAGGCTGGCCCTCAGGGAGCAGGTGAATAATTTCAGAGTCCAGACTAGTTTCCAAAAACTTTCCAGGAGGGGTTTTGCAGGCAATTAGGTTCAGAAGTTCCAGGTTCACCAGGTTTCACTATTTTTGACAAAGGCTGGCCCTCAGGGAGCAGGTGGATAATTTCAGTGTCCAGACTAGTTTCCAAAAACTTTCCAGGAGGGGTTTTGCAGGTAATTAGGTTCAGAAGTTCCAGGTTCACCAGGTTTCATTATTTTTGACAAAGGTTGGCCCTCAGGGAGCAGGTGGATAATTTCAGAGTCCAGACTAGTTTCCAAAAATTTTCCAGGAGGGGTTTTGCAGGTAATTAGGTTCAGAAGTTCCAGGTTCACCAGGTTTCACTATTTTTGACAAAGGCTGGCCCTCAGGGAGCAGGTGGATAATTTCAGAGTCTAGACTAGTTTCCAAAAACTTTCCAGGAGGGGTTTTGCAGGTAATTAGGTTCAGAAGTTCCAGGTTCACCAGGTAGGAACAAGCACCCAAACAGAATGCACAGCAGCCAGGTAGTTAGCAGGGGAATAATTATTAATTATTAAACAAGCAGAAGGCATAAAAGGCTTATTAACTAAGGGAAATGTTTAAAATAAAGGTGTTTGATGAAATGATCAACATGAAAGTAAAACAAGCATGTTTAAAGACAAAATGAGTATGTTTAAGGGAAAACCAGCATGTTTAGAGTAAAACAAGCACAAGAAAAGTACAATGGACATGAAAAGTGATTAAACAAGCAAACAAATATAATAAAGGCAAAAAAGTGTCACTTTAAGCATAAATAAAGCAAGGTGACTGCATGTTTTTTAGCAAAGTTCTGTGTTTTGGCATAACTATGGTTTTGTATTGTATCAAGGGCATAAGTAAAGTTATTTGAAGAATCTCAAAGTGTGTAAAAGTGCTTACATTGTGTGCTTATTACTGTGCATGTTTTTCGAAGAGTTATTTGTGTGCAAAGTGCAACTATAGCCATTTCGAAAAGTTTCTTGTGCTGGATATGTCTATTCACAAAGTGCCGCCATTACAGAATATTCCTTGCACTGTAGAGAATTGCCTACCACCATTTTGGGGAAGTTTCAGAGTGCTGTGCCTGCCACCATTTTGGGGAAGTTTCAGTGTGTTGTGTACAGTTTATTTGCAGAGTGCCATCACTTCAAAATGTTATTGACTCTGAGCTTCTCCTGCCCAGTTCATTTGCATTGTGCAGTTATTTGAAGTGTTTCTTAAAATGATGATAAATTACTTTCACAATACAATAATTTCAAAAGTATTACAGTGCCCTAGAAACTTATTTCGCAAAGTCCAGTTACACAGAGGCTTGCATCGTGCAGTTATTTGACATGTTTCTTATACTGATAAGAGGTGATTTCATGCAATACACTAATTTCAAGACTATTACAGTGCCCGTGAGAGATTTATTTCACAAAGTTCAGTTATACAGAGGCTCGTTGTGCTATTAAACAATGTTACAAGTACTGGCATAAATTTCTGGCATATGGGTATGTATATGTGTTCGTACTTATTTGCAAAACCCTTCACTAGTATGTGTTAATATGGCAGACGGATTTCAAAAGCCTTTACCTCTTGTAGTTGATCAGAATATTGCAGAGAATTGGAGAACATTTCAACAAGAGTACAATATTTTTAGGGTCTATATCATATAATTGAAGTTCCGAAACTTCGAATCATTAAAGATCGAACTTTAATGATCAAAGTCTTGGAACTTCAAAAAAAAATAAATAAATGCCAACACAAAAAAAAATATCTATGCAGGGGGGCAAGCCCCCCTGCACCCCCCACACCACCTGCTACTTAAATATTCCATCTCCAAGATCGCACTACAGTGCAGTAAAGGGAAATGTGATTCAAAGTTTTAAAACTTTGATCATTAAAGTTCGACCTTTAATGATTCGAAGTTTTAAAACTTCGATCATATGATAGGAGCCCATATTTTTATACAAGCAGCTTATTCAGATAAAAATGCACACGCTAAGGCATTCATTTTGCTAAAGTTATCTGGATCAAAGACCATAGAAACAGAGCATTCATTTGTGTATGCACTGGCAGTATATGAAGGAGAAGGTGACCACCATCATGTTGTTGTATGGGCTGAGTCAAGGGAAGACCCCAAGTGTTTGAAGCGCAAGTTCAGCAGTACAGCCTTTACTGAGTCTCAAAGAGATAGTTTCAAAATGAAACTAATTTTTCTGAAGTCATTTTCTCAGAATATGCTAATGTTTTCGATGTCAGGTTGGGCAAACTTCCAGTAGTATATTATATGAAGTTAGACCCAGAGGTCACTCCAATAGTCAGACCAGCAAGAAGAGTTTAAATAGCTATGCAGGATAAAGTTAAGGCTCAGTTGGATAAAATGGTGCAGCAAGGTGTAATGTGTCTAGTTACAGAACCAACTGAATGGGTATCATCTATGGCAGCACCTCACAAAAAAGGCTCAAACAAAATCAGTATATGTATTGACCCAAGAGATTTGAACAAAGCATTAAAAATATCATATCATCCAACGCTCAAAGTCGAAGAGGTTGCAGCCCTAATACCAAATGCCACTGTTTTTACTGTCTTGGATGCAAAGACCTCATTCTGGCAAGTGATGCTTGATCACAAATCCTCATTACTAACCACTTTTGGTACCCTGTTTGGCAGATACAGATTTCTAAGGATGCCATTTGGAATAAATTCTGCAACTGAAGTCTTTCAGTGTGCAATGGAGCAATCTTTTTTTTTTTTTTTGGATTATCTTTGTGCCATAATCGTAGATGATTTTTGGTTGAAGGCAATGGTGAAGCCGAGCAAGACAGAAACCTAAAGAAAGTTCTAGACAGAGCACGTGAAGTGAACTTGAAGCTCTATCCTCTGAAGTGCAAATTCAAACTCCCAGAAGTTACATATGTAGGTCATTTATTTACCAGTACTGGCTTGAGACTAGACCCAACCAAGCAAGCAGCTATTCTTGGATGTCAACACCAGACAATGTTCAAGCTCTACAGCATTTCTTAGGCATGGTCAACTATTTAGGCAAGTTTATACCAGACTTCAGTAAGTTGACAGCACCTTTAAGAGAGCTAACATGCAACAATGTTGCATGGTTTTGTTTAGAACAGCACCACAAGGCATTTGAAGACCTCAAGCAGAAAATTGCCACCCCACCTACATTAATAGACTAGGATGTGAACAAATCAGTTACTCTTTCCTGTGATGCTTCAGAATTTGGTCATGGCGCAGTTATACTTCAAGAGGGCAGACCAGTAGCCTATGCATCTAGAACACTTACCCAAACTGAAATGCAGTATGCTCAGATTGAGAAAGACCTTTTGGCAATAGTATTTGCATGTTCCAAGTGTCATGATTACATTTATGTTCAAGCTATTCAGATTGAAACTGACCACCATCCTCTAGCTACTATTCTAAAGAAGTCTATGCATTCAGCTCCATCATTACAAAGAATGATGCTCAAATTGCAAAAGTACAACTTCAAAATGGTCTATATGAAAGGCAAACTACTTTATCTGGCTGATACCTTATCCAGGTTGCCCAAGAATACAAGAGAACAGCTTTACGCAGAGAATTATGACTTTGATGTGACGGTAGTGCATAATTTTTCCACCACTAGGCTTGATGAGTTGAGAGATCACACAAAGACTGATCCAATTTTGCAAAAGCTCAATCACTACCTTAATGTTGGATGGCCGTCAAAACAATCTAGTGTACCACCTGAAGAGCAAACCTATTTCCCCTACAGAGATGAAATGTTGATGGAAGATGGCATTATTTTCAAAGGTCCTAAAATTGTTGTTCCTGCTTCCTTACAACATGAGTACTTCCAGATTTTGCATTGTGGTCACCCAGGTTCCTCATCCACTAAGAGGCGGGTGAGAGAATTAGTATTTTGGCCTTCATTACTAAAAGACATTGATAAAGTACTTTCTTCTCGTTCAGTATGCAATAGTACTAGACCACACTTACAAAGAGAACTGCTTTAGCTACATCTAGTTCCTGAACTACTTTGGTCGATAATAGCCACTGTTATCTTCGAGTGGAACAATCAACACTACCTGGTATTGGTAGACTCTTATTTGAATTGGTTTAAGATTGATCTACTACCTAATCTAACATTTACTTCTGTTATCACTAAGCTGAAATGTCATTTCTCAGTCCATGGTAGTCCACACAAAATTATTTCTGACAATGGTACTCAATTTACTCGCCAGTTGTTTCAAAAATTTGCAAGAGAATGGTACTTTGTACATGTTACTAGCAGTACTGAGTATCCTCAGTTGAATGGCCTAGCTGAGCGTGCTGTGTGGAGTGTGAAACAACTACATGAAAAGTCAAGACATGACAATTCAGACTTTTTTTAAACCTGCTTAACCTTAGGAATGTACCACATGATGATGTTCTCAGATCTCCTGCCCTCTTTCCGGGCAAACAAAAACTATGCTACCTATTACTACCAATCTACTAAAGCCTAATGCCAAGAACAGTAAGACTATCAAGGCACAATTATTTAAGAAGTGTTCTATCCAGAAGTCATCGTATGACAAGTTGAGGAGAATTCTTTCTCCATTAAGGGAAGGACAAATGGTCAGACTTCAAGCAGAAAAAGGTTTTGACCGCATAGGTTAAGTTATTGGCAAATGTCCTAAACTGAGATCCCACCTTATAGACTCAGAAGGTATGCAGTACAGGAGAAACCATAAACATCTGTTACCTGTACCAGAATCATCATCACCACATTGTTATAGTTACTTAGACTCTAAATCTTAGCGTGAATCTAATGTTGTTTCCATTCCATATAAATAGGTTCATAGGTTCATAGATTAGTACTAAGCTAACTGCCCTTGCAAGCCATTTTAAGCCTAGCCAATTATCCCTTGTGAGACTCAAATATGAAGTACACGCCATTCCTAGTGCCATTTTAAGAGTGCAGCCAGTGAGTAAGCATGTATGATTATTGCAGTTAGTTTGCATATAAGTTAGTTAAGTTAAAGTCAGTAAACTTCTATTGTAATGTGCTTGTATATAATATAGCTGCTTGAACAGAAACCACAAAGACTCTTCTATTGTGTCCAAAGTAGGAGAGTGACAAATATTATTGGGCATTGACTTTGAATGAATTAATGAATAAACTAAATTAAATCATGGAATATCCCAAACCTGTTGTGTGCATGACCCAAAAGAATGCTAGAGTAATGACCAGTATTGTTAGCATGTGGCATTTGGCATTTAAAATTATATCTGTTTTGAGTCTGTATAGAATATCCATACACTACTGGGAAGAGTTTCTTTTGTAGCTGAATGTATCTTTTTTGGTAAATGATATTAAGCCAAATGCAACTGGTCTGCTATCATGTAGGATCATAGTTCTCACTGGCTTCGACTTGCA
Source organism: Protopterus annectens (assembly GCF_019279795.1). Lineage (NCBI taxonomy): Eukaryota > Metazoa > Chordata > Ceratodontiformes > Protopteridae > Protopterus > Protopterus annectens. The sequence continues at coordinate 803,063,389 of NC_056751.1, forward strand.
GTACAATTTTCATATATACAACATTGCATTTTAACACAGCTGTATATGCAGCTAGTTTCTGAACATTTGTAAAGCTCTTCTGTTTATAGCTCTATACTCAAGCTGCATCTAACTAAAACAGCTGTTGTATAATCATGGTTGTCTCATACATTTTAGGTACAAACATTTCAAGATACTGCATCATTCCTAGACATTTAAATAATGCTTTTTGTCTTCTGACTTTGATTTGCACAATTGTCACTGACTTTGTTGGTTTCTGACTTTAGCCCCTTTCAAATTAGAATATCACGCATAAGTTTTAGACTCATCACTATTGTTTTACATTTATTCTTATTTAGCATAAATTATACATGATAGTCATAGTCCAGAACTTCATAGCTATATAGCAGTTATCCACAAAGAGTGCCACTACATGTATATCCAAATAAACCTAGCTTAAGTTAGTCGTGCTGACATAGGAAAAGCAAATGTGTTTTGAAAAACCTGCCTACTTATAGCAAAAGTGTAAAGTGCCTAAAAATAACCATTAAGTATGTATAAGATACTACATGAAAGCTGTAGGCTTCATATGACTTTGTATGCATTAGGATATTGAGGATGGATGCAGCTATGTGCTGTCAGGTCTATATCACATCATCAAACAAACTATTTAGTAAATACCTATTCGTCAAATTCTATTTGTCAAAAGCTCTATCCATCGAATGACATTTTAAGTAAAACTTTTCCTAGGGAAAATAACCATCAGGCCAACCAGCGATCATCACATTCAGGTGGAGGGCTACACCCCCACATCCCCTCTAACTAAATATACCAACTGCGAGAATACACTACACTGGAGAAAAGGACAAATTCCTCATGATGCCCAAGCATTTTTTTTTCCCTGGAAAAAATTTTGCTTAAATGAATGTTCGATGGATTAAGGCTTCAACAAAAAGCCATTTGACAAATAGGTTTTTCGACAAAGTGAAGTAGACCCATGCTGTCACACTTGAAAGACATAAGGCAAGTAATAAAAAATGCAACTTTTATTATTAATATTAAAAAGAATAAAGGAGTTTACTATGTTTTATATGGGGGTATCCTTATGTAGACACTCTGCTGATGCAACATTTATTATTAATATTAAAGAATAAAGGGGTTTACTATGTTTTATATAGGGGTATCCTTATGTAGACACTCTGCTGATTACATTAAACAATGGAAAGGGGGAGACATAACAAAGAGGAAGATACAGTAACAACACATCAGGCTAGCTGTGCTGGACGTGGTAGATCTCTAGTTTGTCCAATTTTTTATAATAGGGTAATGTATTTGGGAAGTAGGTAAGAAAGTTTAGGAGAGATGATAAGGGAAGTCAGGGTGTTGACAAGTGGTGCCCAATAGGAGTCCCCAGTCTATAAATACTCAAATGTTTCCAGTATCAGATAGTGTTGCAGTTTAAGACCACAATGTTGAGGGGGGAGGGAGGGCTGTGGTGGTGTGGTGGTCACTGGCAATTCAGGTACTGATTCTTCATCCTGCTGATGAGTTGACTCAATTGGCTGAAGCCATCTGTCCATGACCTGTTTCAGCACTTTCTCAACCAAGCCTTGAAGCTCCCATTCAGTGAGGCTGTCACAGCCTGCCATGTACCAAGGTGTCTACTGGACAATTGCTACTAGCCCGATCCTGTGAGTGCATCCCTGGATGGTCAGAGGGTGAATACTGCCTAACTTTGAAGGTATTGAGCTGGCCTGCTCCTGAAAATTTTGGAACTGTAAAAAATGAACAGAAATGGGAAAAAAGAATATGAAATAAGAGATATGGATGTGTAATTAAGGAAAAAGAGAAATAAAAGGAGGGGGAGCGAAAAAAGAGAATACACACAACAAATTCACATATAATGTTATACAACATTCAATTTGTTACTTTAAAACCATTTTATTTTTGTAACTCTTTAATGAAGTAAAACAGAATGTATGAGAAGTGCTTATGTATACATGGGTACACTAATACAAGAAGTGCTTATGTATACTTGGGAAGACTATCATGAGATGTGGTTATTCATACTTGGGATCAATGATAAGGGAAGTACTTATGCATACTTGGGAAGACTATATTACTATCAAGTTTTGGTGGGGTTTATATTATGCAGTCTACCAAACTAACATAAATGATAATTATGTATCATATTTGTGCCTGAACAAAAATTTAAATGCCAGTCAGGGCCAAGTCCAGCAGACCTAGGCAGCTGCCTAGGGCCTGGTGATGGCTGGGGGACACAGCTTGGCTGAAAAAATAAATAAAAAAAAACACTCCTTCCAAAGAACAGAAGTTTTAAGGTCTTACCCTCTAGTGGGACATCTGTGGGGAGATTCATTATTTTGCATGTGTGTATGTGTGTGTGTGTGTGTGTGTGTGTGTGTGTGTGTGTGTGTGTGTGTGTGTGTGTGTGTGTGTGTGTGTGTGTAATGACTACAAATTTACAAACTGCCCCCTGGATAATTGCTGAAAATTCAGGCAAATCAATGGGGATCGCAACTACTCAGTAATACCAAATCTTTAGTTTCATAGTTATTGCTCAGAAAATACATACTTTTGCTCATCAAGTCCAAAGAGCACAGCCTGGTTAAGTGACTGCTCAAAGTCACACAGAAGGCAAATGGAGCTAGAAAAAAATCAAACTTTGAACCCTTGACTACCGATAAATTACTGAGGGTAACAGCCAATAATGATAGTCATTAGAGTGTCATAGTTATTGTTCAGAAAATGCATTTCACGTTAACTAGAATGGTCTGGCACTTAAGGTTCTGAGCTATAAAAAAACTGCTTCCTAATGTCAATGGTACTGGACTTTAATCCTTCCACCTCCATTTTACTACTGTGTGCCTTTGAGCAAGTCAGTCAGAAGTTGAAAGAGCAGAAGATGTTTGCAATGAGTTCAACTGTATGGTTTTGAGAGCAGCAAGCTGAAATAAATTTCCTGGCCATTATTTATGAATGTCTTCATTCGCTTGTTCTCAAGCAAATGCCTGAGGTGTACAATCATGCAAGTGGCTGTAATTGATGGCTATGAATGTGTATAAATACTAGGTTCCTACAATTCACAATAGTTATAGTGTAAAGAAAGGAAGTGATTGTAGGAAACAGGAGCATCATCATAGGAACATTCTCACATGAGCCATGTTCTTTGGGTATGATCCTTGGTTTCTTTGACTGTTAGTGCATTTATTATTATATTTGGGGGGTGCATTTTTCCCTTGCTTCGTACTAATAGCCATCTTCAGAAGTCTATAACCTGAAGACAAAAAGCTAATTGTGTGTTCTACAAGCTTTAATAAAGTTTTCTGCATGGATGTCACTTTGATGCGGTTTCCTTTCTGGGGCTGGGTTCACCAGTATCCGGAGGTTTTTCATGGAATTTGTTTGTTCTTTCCTGCTTGCTTCTCCACTGGATTATTGTTTGTTTGCTAATCAAACCTGTTTCACTTGGGTTGTAGTCAGGGCTTTATAGCTCTATGCCACTGGAGCAGCTTTTAATGTTAGTATTTGATGTGAATACATTTTTAATTAACCATGACTTTTTCCAGGCACAAGGGTACAAAATGCACTGGGTTGGGTGTCAACAGTCTAAATGGATGAGTAAGGCTATGAGCTGCTTTTTTAGTGCACAATTTGATTCCCATGGCATCATGTGTCTACTATGTGACTCTGACCTAGTCACTTCATCACTTCACCAGACACCGCTTCCTCTGAAAAGGGACACAAGTATCTATTGGGCTGTCCATAGCTCTTAACAAGTGAACTGCACATTTGTCTTTTGAATTCCTGTATCATTCATATAGATCCTAATTAGTGCTTCACTATATGCTGTTTGACTGACTCGCACCACATATCATGTAGTTTAATGGCTTGCCAGATACATTTTAAAAAATGTGAGTTTAAAGGGAAGAGCTGTTTTTTTTCTTGCTTTCTTGTTCATGCAAAATTTGCTTTCAATGTGAATCTGCTTTGTTTAATAATTGGCAGTCAGTGTTTTTGCTTTAAAATTTAAAATAGTTTAAAATTAAATCCAAATCACTTGTGATCATTGTAGAAGTAAAAAAAAAGAAATATTATGGCCATTAACAGGTTTGAACAGTATTTCATGGAAATTGAAGACATACAGTCAAGTACTTGAATATCAGCATGGTTATGGGAGGATAGAGATACCCATTCTATTACCCTGTCTAGACATCCATGTGACCCTGATCTATCTCTAATGGTAGCTACGTCAAAGTCTAACATGATGTAGGAGAGGTTGATAGGTCAAGATCGTTCATCAGATATAAAAACAATATCACATAATGTTCTATGCTTGAGTGTTTTATGGGTCATTAAAGCATATTTGAGAGGAACATTTTTGCTTGAACCCTGGCTACTGAGAAGTGTGTGAATACTATACAGCTGTCTCATGACACACCCCTTTGTAACACATTTTCCTTCTACAGAGCACTGACTTGCATTACTAAGATCCTGCAGATATTCAGCTGCTGTTAACAATAGTAATTCCATGCTGCCTTGACACTCCAGACTTAATATTCATCCACAATCATTATTTTAAAGAACAAAAACAATAAACTGTCAGATAAAATACAAGAGAAACTTTATTTCATCACACTTCTAGTGCCCCAACTAAACAATCTTCAAGGAAAGGGATCCAGTTTCTGTCAGTCTGGGATGACATGATGGATAGACTTTGATGCTTTGCCAAAGATGGTCTTCATCTGTCATTCCTGGGATTTCAGCTACTGGCAAAGCCTCTTGCCACTCCCATAGTAGCTTTTTTAGGCAAAGTCACAAGGATAAAGCTTCCAACATAAAAATGTCATCAAAAAAACAACCTCAAAGTTATGCTACTAATCACTAGGAGTCTTAGCATGAAACTGCACATATTGGAAGTAGCCCTCACCTTGGAAGACACAGAGATCTGTGCAGTTACGGATACCTGGGTCAAGGCTATGGAGAGCACTCCAGCCATACTGGGTTACACTTCCTTCCATACATTCAAACCACAAACTATTGCCATGAAAGCTAAAGGAGGCTGTGTATCAATATTCATTAAAGATAAATACACCTCCAGATTGGTTAACAGTATGATTCTCTGGAGGTACTTTAGGTGCAGTTAACTGTTGGTAGGACACCTATTCAAGTCATTGCCAGCTATAGGACCCCCTCCATGAATCAGGACACCCACTCTGCCTATTTAGATCTACTTGACTCTATCAAGATACATCCGAACATCATGGTTTTGGGTGACTTCAACTACCCATCAATTGACTGGATAAATTATTGTTCTCAAACTCACTTGCCCAAAAGTTCCTCAACTTCATTAACTCCAATGCCCTGGACCAGCTAGTTGACACCCCCACAAGGGGTACCAACATCCTGGATATTGTGCTTACTAATATAGGGTGACCACTGTAGCAGCCTCACTGTGAGGTCTTACCTGGTAAGAACTGACTACAAATCAGTGTCATTCGAAGTAACTATCAGACCTGCCCCCCCCCCCGAAAAAAAGAATAAGAGGGAGTGGGACCTAAGCTGGAAACTCTCCCTACTCAGCTTAAACAAGCAAATAAGACTTTTTGTGAAGTCCTCCAAAGCAAATTATGAATCCAAATTAGCTTCCTCAAATAAGGACAATCATGAAGCATTCTTTAGTTACATCTGTAACGTAAAAGGAAAGGCCAATATTTGTGCTGAACTGGCAGTTAATGATACCATAAATACTGAGCCTGTGGACATAACTAACCTGTTAGCTGACAAGTTCTATGAAAACTTCTCTACCCTGTCCCAGCTACACATACCCCATGCATCCCTACCACCTGTCCCCTACCTTGTAGCTCTAAATAGCAGGTAGTAAATGCCCCTTCCAAGGCCAAAAATCACAGCATCTTTGGGACCTAATAACATCCCAAGCTGCATCCTACATGGGTTCCAACAATAATTAGCAACACCATTGTGTACTCTTTTCAATCATAGTCTAAGCACAAGCTTAATCCCAGCTGAATGGAAAATGGTTACCATTATCCCCTTGCACAAAGGTGGTGCTTCCACTGAACCCAGGAACTATAGACCTATTAGCCTGACTAGCCATATCTGCAAGGCCATGGAGTGAATTAAAATGGGATTACTCCAAACACTTGACCCTGCTCAGTTTGGATTTGGCAAAGGACAATCATGTCTGTTAAACCTGGAGGTCTTCTTCAAGACAGTCACCAAGGCCCTGGATGAAGGGAAATCTGGGCATACAGCCTACCTAGACTTAGCCAAGGCTTTTGACACTATACCCCACTCAGGCATCATTGACAAAGTCACCCAGCTACAGTGGCAGCTGGTGACTTCAAATCAAAGGGGGCTGCAGGAGACAGCTGAATGGGTGGGGCCAATGGGAATGGGTGTGGCCAAATAGAAACAGGTGGAGCTATGCTCAAAACCACAAAAACTGGGATTTTAATTAAATACGCTGCCCTGGATGCCAAACCATCATTATGAGAGTCCAGTCGAGACAAAATTAAGTGGAGAAGGAAAAAAATATTTCAATGCATTGGCTACATGACAGCTTACTTAATATCTAGATGGAAACAAAAAGGTTGTGAGGCATGAAAAAATAAATTACTTTTTAAATACATTACTGGAATGCCAGTCAAAATCAAGTATAAAAAAACAAGCAGCATTCAACTAAAACCACTTTTCCTTGCACTGCAGTTCTAATTATAATTTATATTCAGAAATCAGGTTTATAAAAGTACCAAGTAACATGCTGAAAGTAGCAATCTCTGTGATACCCCCACTTGGGAAAATGTTTCTTACCCTAAAAAGACCTGCTGCCTGAACTATCTACTTATTTCATTGGGAAAACATGATCAAAGTAAAAAATGAACAGCAAACAAGAAATAAGCTCAAGATAAATTGCTTAAAGGATTACTGCACAGGTTATGGATCACACATGATAGATCGGCATTCTGTTTAGTTTACGGTAAAGCCTGCAAAGATTACTGCAAGTCTCCAACAAATGTAATGAGCTTCTGAAAATACTGTAATCCTATCATTTATTTCAAATATTGTCATATGTATTTCAATGCCTAAGGCTTATACGTTATCTAGTTACTTAAATATTTTCTGCATGGCAACAACAAAAATGTTTTCAATGCTGATAATTCTTTAACAGTATACTTATTAAGCTTACTTGCATCTTACAATCTTAGACAAGCTTACCTGATGGTCATTAAAGCATTGCTAATTAAAGACAGAGCAACAGAGACTGCAACAACATGCATTTTCTGAATAATAAGAAGCATAAATCAACAGTATAAAAAATATAACAGAAAACCAGAACATTCTGCAAAATCAAGGACAGATGAAAAGTCACTCACTGTAGTACTTGTGTCTACCTTGGATGGGGGGATACTCTGCACAGTTATACTACATAACTGCTCCTTGCCTTGCTTGGACAAATCCAGAGTCACTACATGGGGGAGTGGGGTACAACAAGTATGTCACAATTTGAAATGTCTCTGGCTAACGGTGACGGCCCTGACACATTTGTCATACCTGTCAACCTCGGAGAAAGAACTCTAGACAAAGCCATCAATAGAAGTGGGACAAAGGCCCCAAAATAAGGACAATTGTTAAATATTACTCTTATAAACTTAGAAAGACAATATAATAGAATAGTAGGTCTTGCATTAGTATGAATTTTCTGAAGGGTATGAAATCTGAAACTCAAATGTCTGTCATTGTTTTTTTAATTTCACTCTTTAATGATTTGCCACTAATTTGCCAGAAAACCACAATTTTGTGAGAAACAGACCAAAAATGCAATGCAAAAATATAAAATAGCCACACAATACAGCTGGGAACCAATATTTACACACACACACGCACACAGATGCACACAGACACAGAGAGAGAGAGAGATCTGAACATCACAAATTTAGAACTTTGCTTTGCCATCCTAAGACTCAAGACAGTTTTAATCTATTAATTTCTATAATAAAGTAAGCAAGCCTCCAAGTACAACTAAGAATTATATTATTGCAACAAAGCCAACAATAAAAAAAAATCTTATTCTACAACTTTGTTTTCTATCCCCTTTCACCTTCACTGACCTGCTATTTTACAAATAGTTTACAACAACGAAGAATTAATAAAGCCAAAAAAAAAAAACCTTATTCTGCAAGTTACATGTTACATACCCCTTCACTAACCTGCTATTTCAGTTCCTTTCCTCCTTCTGTTCTTTGAAGTGCTGTCCTCTTCTTTCTTCTATACCAGCCAGGTCAGGGTGCACTGCTCTGCTGCCTGTGTCCACTGTCCTCTGAGACTCCTCATTCCTCCGATTAAACGACCTCTAGGCCACCAACAAAACAAAAGTATACTGCTGCTGTTTCTCAGCTCGCTCTTTTTTCCCAGCATGCAAAGTGCGGGAAGAGAGCAAGAGCCAAGAACCAATCAGTACCCATCCAGCCAGCTACGTCACGTACGTGACTGCAGACTTGGCAGTCCGAGCCCCTTCCATTCACTGTTGTTAAAAACTGCATAGACTTGTGGGAATGTGTATAGTAAACCTTCATTTATTAATCCGGACTGGTTTAACTGCAGTTTGGATTGAGAGAATCTATTTTTGTTTAATACCTGGGACACACTGAGTACGCATGTGCAGTTGAGTTCCGGGACTTAGCGAGTCAGTCGGACTCGCAGGCATCTAAGGTAGCCTGTAGCGAAGCCAGTGAAGCCTCTAAGCCAGTCAGTATTTTTTTTTTTAAATACATTTTTTTATTGTTTTTCTTTACTTTTAGCTGGAGAGACTGCAGTCCTGCAGTCCAATAGCATGAGCCACCACTTCCCAGCTAGTTATCTGAATGTCAAAGTGAAGAAATTTAATGAAGCACGGGTAAATGTTAGGAATGACTCTCTTAAGGTAGCCAAATGCCTCATCATCTAATTAGTGAAGCGCATGAACGGATGAACAAGATTTCTGCTGTCCCTACCTACTATCTAGTGAAACCACAGCCAAGGGAATGGGCTTGACAGAATCAGCAGGGAAAGAAGACCCTGTTGAGCTTGACTCTAGTCTGGCACAGTGAAGAGAGATGAGAGGTGTAGAATAAGTCAAAGGCCTTGGCTGCTGGTGAAATACCCTACTCATCATTTTTTTACTTGCACAGTGAGGCAGGGGGCAAGCCTCACCAGTCCTTTCGTTTCTGGCTCCAAGCACCTGGGCATCTGGCATGACCTACTCAAGGGACGGTGTCAGGTGGGGAGTTTGACTGGGGCAGTACACCTGTCAAAGAGTAATGCAGGTGTCCTAAGGTGAGCTCAGGGAGGACAAAAACCTCCCAAGGAGCAGAAGGTATTAACTCTTATATGGCTAGGTGGGTCACCAACTGTCTCACTGATAGAACTCATGCATTCAAAATAGGGGAAGCCGCCTCCAACAGCAGACCTGTAACCAGTGGTGTTCCACAGGAGTCAGTACTGGGACCCCTACTGTTCAAATTTATTTCTCTGAAATACAAGCAACAACTATAGATCTGTGACTGACAAAGTTTGCTGACAACTGCAAACTGGGAGCAGTCATAGAATCTACAAACAATGCCAATGTCCTACAAAAGGGTCTTATACAAACAAATGATTGGTGCCAAAGTCATGGTCTTAAACTCAATGCAAACAAAGTATTATCATCCCTTTCGGTAAAGTCGATGTTCCTGGTAACTACCACATCAATAATAACACCCTAAGTATGCACTCAGTATTGAGACACCTGGGCCCATAGGTTGACAGCAACCTTACCTTTGATCACCATATCTCCACAGTGGTAAGAAGGACATTCTGTATTGCTCATCTAATAAGTAAGAGCATTGCCTCCAGAAAAAAAGAAGTTATAACCTCCCTGTACTCTTCTTTCATCAGTCCAATAATTGAGTACAACACCCCTTTTGGTATGCACCTTTCCAAGCACCTGTAGCAACTGGAGAGACCACAAAGGTTCCTCACAAGGAAAATCCAAGGTCTTCAACATCTTTCCTATGAGGATTGTCTGAAATCACTGCAACTTTATTCTGTTTCATATAGCCTACTCAGAGGCAATCTCTGCCTTGCATATAAGGCAATCTATGACACTGCTTTATTGGAAATGCTGCATATCCGCAAGTTAAATGGCACACAGGTTACTCATTCTAAAGATCTTAACCTGGTAAATGACACTGACAGAACCTGCTGGAGAGACAGATTTGTCTCCGACAGGTTACCACACCTTTGGAACAGACTCCCACTTCATGTCAAACAGAGCATCTCATTGGCCCTCTTCAAACGCAATTTGAACGATTGGATGGGTAACTGTAAACTCACTCTGGGGGTTCCACCTGTGTCTCTCCCTCTTGAACAGGGGAAATAGGCACTGATCATGGAAACAAGGGTAACTTAGCTAGGCTTATAAAGGCCCTAGGACCATTAGCCTAGTAACTTCCTATGATCCTGTGATCTAAGTATAACATTAGATTCATAAAGCAGTGTAAATACAAAACCTAACCAATAAAATGTTGCTAACAATTTAACAATTAATCAATTTAAATATAAACTACATAACTTAATAAACAAACTTTTTAGTCAACTTAATAAAAATTTCCACTCAATTTCTTAATTTAAGCCACATGGCTTCAGGGTACCAAACTTCAATATAAATAAATACAGCTTCCTTAGATTTCCCTTTCCTTTCATCTTAACGTATTTGCTACAAAATTGTGCACCTTAAACCAGAAATATTGCCCTGATATACAGCATTAAAATGTTGTGCTAATGGAATCTCACTCCTGTCTAACCTAATATTGCTTAAATGTTCCTGCATTCTTATTTTAAAGTGTCTAGTAGTTTCATCAATATAAATTACATTACATGGACAGCAAACTGCATAAATAACACCGTTACTCAAGAAAAAGTAAATTTACCCTGAATACGAAACTTCCTTTCATTACTGTGATGTATAGCCGCCACAAAGCAACATCAGCAGACTCCAGACTTAATAGAAAACATTTCACATTGAAACTCCTTAAGTGCTTTAGTTTGTGCTCCTTTTTGACATACTTCTACAATGGTGGTGAATGCACCTTACAAGAGATGTCCTGGATGGCACTGCATGTACACACCAAGCATACTGTATATCACATATATCCTGGATAACTTGACATGGCTGGTCTCTTCTGCCTATTGCTTGCATTCATATCTTCATGAGCATTCCATATGCATGTGCTTCTCTAGCCTCTGGGTGGTGGTGATGTGCTGTACTCCACTGTAAAACCTCTCCTGTGGCAGTGGTTGAGGTCACCAGATATCCATAGCATATTTCACTCTCTTCAAGGTGACATGCACAGTTTGTTTTTTGCTTTACACATTTCTCTCTGATATACAAATACCCATCAATGACTATCATAGGTTTCAACCGCTGATACTCCACATATCTATATTCCTGTCCAATAATTCCCGGAGTGGGATATGCATTGGTGGAACTGCTGTCCTCTGTATACCCCTCTATTATGTTGCTTCATTATTCCTTTTCTGTCCCCATAGTGTAATTCTGTAGGCCTTTTACTTTTAACAAGCTGCTCTTATTTCTTGATATGCTAAGATAACTCTTGCACCCTGTGGTGTCTGTATTCTTGCTGATAAGTTATTCACACAATTGCTATTGAGTATAACTGTCAAACAAAGCTGTGTTTCCACCTCTGTTGGCATTTCCAATTTGATGGTATCCATACTTCTCTAAAACTGACATTATGTATTTTTTTTCACTCTTTCATTTTGGCTATTCTAGCCAGCAGCATGCATTCATTTATTAATTTGCTTGAATAGGAAGCTCCCTCCTCAAGCATGCTGACTTGTTTACATTGGTCTCGTTCCTGTGCATTTCCAGGTGTTCTGGGCTAATGCTGACCATACAGTGCCTTTAAATTCTACCTGGTATTTATCTCTCAAAAAAGTTATATTTCTGTCATTTAAAAGGTATAATAGAAAAATAATTCGACTGAAGTTAAAAATATACACAAATATACACAAGGAGACCTGGTTAAAAAAAGGTTTAGCAAAATCCAGTCGGACTTTCCTGGTAAACAAGGACAAAATAAATTCACAATGCAACCATTTTCTTAAGCTTAAAATTAAAAGCAAGCACTACATACAGTGTCTAGTTGATCATCTAACAGTCTCATCCATGAACATTTTAGAATAAAATGCTAGAACACTGAAGACATGTTCCCCGGGATTCATGAAGCTTGGCGCAAGGCCGGCATAAGGCCTGCACCGGCCGTGCGGCGTATATATGATGTAGTAGCGCCATATGCATATTAATGAAGGTGCGCTGCCACCACATCCTCGTGCATAGGAAACGTGCGCGGGTGCATGGGGCATTTCTAAGTTGCGTGTCAATGTCAGCTGTTGATGAGTAACCTAAACTGCTGAATATTATAGTCTGCCTGCAATAGTAATCGCACCTATCAGTGTCCGTGGATAATGAAACATATGCAAAGCATGCAAGACAGTTCCTGGCCACACAAAATTGAGAATCAAACAGAAATGCACGCAACACAATATGAGTTTCCATCCTTGGAACAAATGATATTTAAAATCATGTGTCTGTAATGTACTGCACTGTAAGTAGTTATACCCAGTGGAAGTGAAGCGCATCATGTCAGCGCAATGCCAATACACACTTCCAGCCCCATGGGCAGGGTCACCAGCAGTCCCACATTGGTAGTGATAGTACACAGCTGGGCAGTCGTGGCCATATAACAATTGTAAAGAAACCTGACAGTCCATATTGTATACCAAAATCACACAAACATATGAATATTAAAATGTGCTATACACATGAACAGGAACGTAACCGGCACATACACATAGGATGGTATATGCGGAACGGGGACATCCAAATGCAGAACCCATGCATGCATAATGCAATACGCAACCTCCCCTGTATAGCACATAACCCGCACCCATGTCCGAATGTAAACCAAATCCAGCTACCAGCCTTGCGCAGCCGTACACCTACACATAGCGAGTATTACCCATATGTAGTAGGAAGTATCGCCCTAGGCAGTGTCAGGATTGCAAACTATGTATCCCACATTTGTAAACATCCCATCACAGTTTTGTAAATCCAAATGGCCACGCATTCATGTTTTGGCAAAATGTGTGTACATCCCGCGTGGGATAAGTAACCTGTTTAAACATCAGAGTTGTTTACACGCCACGATGTCTAGTACTGTACACATCTGGACAAAAGTTGTATGTGTAGTCACGGTACTGTTCAGTTTCTAGATGGACATGCAAAACATACTACGCAGGACGGAACACCTGTCCACCATGCAGGTCTCCCCACATGAATTATCGACAGAATATATTCTACTCAATCACATACCGACACCACACCTCTCAGCCTATTACAGAAAAAAATCTGGACAAAGCCTAAAATGATGGGTGGGCAAATAGGGACAGATGTAAATACTGCTCTCACAAACTTTGAAAGTTCACAGAATAATAGTATGTACATTAGCATGAAATGTTGTGAAGGATGTGGGGTAGACCCCGAGTATTACAGAGGTCCGTACATATTTACAGTAACAAACCTTCACATTTGTTTACTGTACTACTGCATACCTGTAGTTAATTCATGTCCAAAATAATAATCCTCGTATGAATGAATACAGGAAATAGTCAAATGTGAATGGGAAGACCACTCACCGTGAACGTGTGTTTCGCATATGTCCGTTAACCGGATTACAGATATTTTACTGGTACTGTCACAAGTAATAAAGCCCACGTAAGCACAAAGACTTAGCAAACATATGTAACCCACAATAAGGATATGCAAGTGCGCCTGCGCGTGTGTAATCCGCTCACAGCATAGCAAATGAATGCTGTTTTCCACACGTTATTTCTATATATGGATATATACATTTGTGTATAGATATATATCCACAGACTTAAACTAAATAAATATATGAAATAAAGAATGTACAGACATATATATATATATATATATATATATATATATATATATATATATATATATACAAACACATACAACATTCATTGATATATACATAACAAACATATAAACATATGTCATGTAGATATAACACATGTACATAAATAGGTTACATCATAGCTATTATGGATAGACATACAGACATGCAATAAATGTAAATACACTGCTGCTTTCCAAACCATTGCCCGGAAAGTACCAGTGTGCCAGATCTGCAAGTTCTACTCTTTAAACATGGATATAGGTGTCCTTTGCAGGACCCCAAAAATTGTGAATCTATACAGGCACCGTCCTGTAATGACTGCTGCAAAGAAGTGTCATCCGCAAATACAATATAGCTGTACATGCAACAGTAGCTTGTGCAAGTGCAATAACACATGGGTTGACAGAATGTATGACATATGTCCCGATACGCGGAGAGTGGATAGTGCTTAGAAGTGTTTTCATACTTTATTATCGCTCACATTGAATATGTCTTATGACTACTGTGGATGGGTGTCAGGTATGGGAATCATGGGTATGCAATAATGGGCCTAGGTGCCTAGGTGTTGGTTGGCACAGATTTATTAGGTCCGCCCCATGGGAGTGATTAATATTCCTATGTGGGTATAGCACACTCCTATATCTCCCAAAAATGAAGAACCCATCTACTGGATATTGTGTAAACCATTGGGGGAAGACGTAGGGACTTATATCAGTGTCTTGTAAGCGATTATCATGGATGTACATGCGTACGACTAAGATGGTAACCATACCTCTCAACCATTCAGAATAAGACATCTGGACAAACGCATTTTAAAATAAGTACAAATAGGGAATATTTTAAATATTCCTCTTACAAAGTTAGAACGTTGATAGAATAATGGATCATTCATTAGTATGAATGTTTTGAGGGTTATTAATTATAAACTACTAATGTCTGTCATTATTGTCTAACTCCACAGTCCCTAATGACTTGCCACTAAATTACCAGAAAGGCACAATATTATGAAAAAAGGAACAAAATTATAAGTCTAAGTTCGGGACATTTACCCAAAATGTGTACAGTTGAGATGTATGAAGGTAACCCTGTCCTAAATAAATGTACAGAACTAGTGAGATTAGGTGGACAGGTGTGAAGAAAGACGTGATGACAAATGACCAAACATGTATAAGTCAAAAGCATGTACCTCGATAAATGTGATGAATACTTATGCCCTGTGATAGTCAATGTGTAAGGTTAATAGAAACAAAATAAATGTGTCCCTCAGGGTGTTATGCAGTGTCCCCAATACAGTGTTCAGTCTCCCACACTCACATGAGAGTTCTGCCACTGACGGAAAGCGCAAATACCGGCGAACACATAAGGTAGATGATAGCAGAATATGTTTTGATTAGCACCTGTTGGCTTTTGTGAGGAACACAACACTTTGGGTGGGTGTGTCCTACAAAAGGAATGTAATGACATCTGGCCTGTGATTTCTTCATATATTGTGTGTAGTGGTGTAATAAAATGATATATCTTGTATCAGAAACAGATACATGTTATAGGAAACAGTATTATCGACTATACTACTACAAGAAAAATCTGAAGGTATGAAAAGTGCTGAAGTAGTCAGTTTAGTATTGACCGCAGGTATGTGTTGACTTGTCAAATGTCACAGCTGTATATATAGTCCCTATAGGGCTGTCACCTCTACAAATGATGAAAGTGGGAGCTGCTCTGTAGAAATGTCAGACGTAGCAGGTCAAAACATACCTACAGCCATGCATACTCCACAAATAGACATATTGGCACACAGCAAAGCTTAGGCCAGGATTCACGAAGCCTTGGCCGGCGTGTGCGAGTAGAGTAAGAGTAGAGCAAGGCAAGATGTCTGCCGAGCTATTCAGCAATATCCTGTAGGGGCGTGCAAGACAGCCCCTAAAACGAACGTTGCACAGACAATGTTTGGATATGCAAATTACCCCATTTGTAGGTGAAAGCTATGCAAATGATGTAAAATTTGCAATACATGAAACAGTAAGCTGTCTGTGTAAGAGTAGAGTTATGTGCAGAAATGTACCCGGATGTTAACCGAGTAACGTTCTACAAGTAGCTAAACGGAGCAATGTCAGCTGCAAATAAAGGATGAATTTAGTTGAAGAAGCATGCCAATGGCCAAATATAAGGCCAGTGGCATGTTATTCCATTGGAAATTAATAAAACTCTAGTTGTCCTCCCCCGATCTCCAGTGTTTAAGCATGGCCTTGTAATATTGACGCGCTTACAAAACAAGAAAAATATGTAAAATATACATACAAATTGTAATGTTAGTTAAAAGTTAGTTCGCCATGCAAGTGAATGGCAAGCTGAAGACAACATGGCTACTGAGTAATGGTTGCTATGTACGGAAGCACACTTTCAGAGATGTAACCAAGCATTAGTAGGCAATCCTATGCAATTGAGGCTGAAGATAGTGAATCACAATTTGTCATGCCATATGGGCCAAGCCTCTACAGTGTAAGAGAAGGTTAAGGGGTCTATCAGCATAGAAGATAGGTGACAACATGAGTGTGCATGTATAAAACACTGTAATCTTATTGGAGCAGTGTGTCACATGTTTGCTGTCAGTTACTCATCAGTGGAAGAGGAGTGTTATGATTTATACTAGGTAAAGTCAGGAAACTGACGGTGTACGCCATGGATATCACTGAAGTTTCTTGCAAACCTTACAGTGTGTTTGCGCCTGTGCGTGCCTGTAAGCCCGAGTAAGCATGTGTGCACACGTGTCTGCCCGTGTGCGCGCGTTGAAGAATGAGTAAGCTAGTGTAAGATTGTTGAAGCCCGTGTAATGTCGTGTAAGCCAGTGCAAGTGTTTGTACGCCTGTACAAGCCTGTGTGCGCGCGTGGAAGCAGATGTGCACTTTACTGTGCTCCTATGCGTGGCGCTGCTCACTGTGGAAACAGACAGTGAAAAGGAAGGTAAACAAATAGCAGTAAATTAACCAAGGAGAACTACCACAGCTAGCAGGTGAAAACAATCAGAATGAGCATATTACACAGCCAGTACAGTAGGCCAGCACAGCACAGCACTTACAACTCTACAAACAGCATTCCACCATGTTTTTCTCAGACACACTGCAACACTGTAGTATACTAAGAGAAGTGAAAACTGAAAAACCTTAACTGAGACAACATAATGTTAGGGGCTGCCATTGCTATTATACGTCAACATATGCAACATGTGGAGGGTTGTGCCAATGTGAATGCTGCTCAGCAACACACAGTGTGTAGACGGAGAAGAGTGTGCAGGCACAGGGTAACCTACCAGGGGCTACATGAGCCAGAGATAGTAGAGCGCTATAGAGTTGACAGAGACCTCCTGCAGAAGATTGTGGAGCTGTGCAGGCCATGTCTCACACACAGAACCAACAGAGGGAAACCCATCCCAGTGGAAACCAAGGTATGTGTTGCCCTAAGGATACAAGCAACAGGTACCTTCCAGAGATCAACTGGTGATATGATGTGGATTTCACAAACATCAGCATCCAGGGTACTGCACCATTTCATGAATGCCATGTCAGCACATGTCAGTGATCATGTATATATCCCCAATTCCCGTGAGGTATTGGGCAGCAATATGTGTCTTTTCCACACAATAGTGGAATACCCTGAGTACTGGGTACAATACACTGAACGCACATATGCATCAAAGCACTGGCCAGTGAGTGTGGTAGGGCCTACATCAACCACAAGGGCTTCCCCTCCATGAAGTGGCAGTTTGTGTGTGATGGCCAGCCCATAATACTGAATGTGTGTGCTGGATGCCCTCGAAGCTGCAATGCTTCCTATAAGTGGCATCTGACGCAGCTGTACAGAACATTTGGCAATAGGGACAACCCTCATGGTCATCTAGTGGGGGATGCTGGATGTGCAGTTCAACTGTGGCTGATGACACACATCAGAAATGCACACACACATGGACAGGAATGCCATAATGAGGCACACGCACAAACAGAAAATGTAATCTAGCATGTGTTTGTGTTGCTCAAGTCACAGTTCTGGTGCCTGGACACATCTGGTGGAGCATTAAAGCACTTGTCAACTACATGTACCAGAATTATCTGTGGCCTAGGTCATCTGTGTCACACACACACACACACACACACACACACACACATGACAGTTTATATACATAATGTGAGTGACTGTGCATGTATGTGTTTTACTGCAGAACAGTTCAAACACAGCAGTTTGTCAATAATGGACAGTCATCATAGTTGTACAACCACATTGGTGGATATGCATGCAGACCTCTCATTGCTTATGTGATACAGTGGTGTACTTCAAAATACTGTTGTAAATGCAAATATCAAATGACAAATGACATAGCACTTGTCTATATGTACACATTGTTACCCATTATACATATTGGGGTCTAATACCTATGTGTTACTGTTGGTATAGTATGTGTAGTAAATGTGGATAACTAACTCTTTTTAGCCTTATAGGTTTACAGCATGGGTTGGATAACACGTATCTGTCTGTATGATACCCTTGTGTAGAATAACTGTGTCATGTGCAGAATGCATTGTAGGCCACAGTATGAATTTCCAGATGTGGACAGGAATATCCCTATTGTCTTTGCTTGTAACTAACATGGCTATATGTCAAACAGTAATGGTCCCAGCAATGTGTGGCGGTCAATACCAGTGCTTACTGGTATAGTATAGTACATGAAGGATCCACATGCTACTGTGTGCCCTACATGTGTGGGTCAGTTGTGAAGATATCATATAACAATTGGTTATTCAGACTGTTGAGGTCGTGTCTACTACCATAATGCAAAACAATCACAGATAGTAACAGTATCACCCGCAGCACCGTGTAAAACCATATCAATCACGCATGTGTAGACAAGTACAACAATATGTGTATTATAATGCATACTGGCTACCAATAGAAACTATGAAGTGTTAACAGTGTGTAATACAGGGCATGTCACCATTCCAATGTGTCCACTATACATGTGCATGCAGACAGTGCACCTTCATCATGTTCAAAGATAAATACATGAAAATCTGTACTACACACATCACACACGTACTGCACACTCTGAAACACATGCTGCCAATACTACACACGTCAGTCAAATGGCACATGGATGGATAATAAATCTTCAGAATTAACAGTGCTGTACACTATACTACATTGATGATCATAGCTGTAATGCATCATGCCTCCTTACATACACCTAGAAGGAAATCACACTTTGTGTTAACAACATTTTAACATTATTACAGTGCTATGAAGCCACCCTGTGCATCAGCACCATGTTAGTCTGTTCCTGCATCAATGTTACACATTACAAGAGGTGGCACAGGTGTCATCATATGCACAGGGTATGTTGTTTCTTTTCCAGAGCCTGTCATTGAGCCATCCAATCAACATGTATGTATTTGTGTGTGTGTGAGGGACAACAGTTTTTGCATGGCCCAATGTTGATGCAATGTGTGTGTGTATGTGTTATCCCTAGCTGTTTGTTTTATGTGTGTGTCTGCATGTACACAATTTCAGCATGTGTCAGCCATATACAGGAGGTTATGGGACAGTCACAGACTGTACCTGCCAGGCTGTACAGATCGCCATTTCTGGCCATGGACACCCCTCCATGCATTCAACAATATTCCAGTCCTGCACATGGCAATGTATACACATACATTCTTGGGATCTGTATCACAACCTGTGGATAAACGGGAGTCAGTAATGTTAACCTGATTTGCATAGTATTGTCATTTTATACATAGTTATATGAGCCATACTCATCCTCCAAAGTAATAACCACTGCTGACTGTTGCTGAGATGTGCACACGACCATTTAAAGGTGCTGTACTATCATTGTTTTCAATGTCCCTTGTAATACCCAGCAACAAAATAACTGGTCACTACACAACTATAACCCAGGATCACTACAGCACACAGTATGTGCACTATCACAGAGCCATAGCAGATTTAGTACATCCAAGGTGATCACGTACAGATAATGCAGCACATTCAATAGTGCTAATATCCACATACATATTACATATATATATATATATATATATATATATATATATATATATATATATATATATCTACACACACACACACTTGGCAGGGTTGGGATTAGAACACAGACCTAACTACCTTATCACACTACAGCATTACGCATGTACAGAACACACTACCGTGATTACTAGATCACAGCAGTCACACAGGCATACGTCTAGCTTGTTGACATCAGCATCAAAGGCAAAGACGCCGTACGGATTCTATGGAGAGTGAATAGTGTAAAAGCAATGTACTGTTGTCATGCAGCGGGAAACACCCACACACACACACATGTGGCAGGATTGGGATTAGAACACAGACCTAACTACCTTATCACACTACAGCATTATGAATTTACAGAACGCGCTACTGAGATTACTGAACACAGCACTCCCAGAGGCATACTTCTAGGTGGGTGACATCATCCGCAAAGGCAAAGACGCCGATAGGGAATGTATGTGGTGTGAGGCATCTAAAAGCATTACTGTGTCCCCAGGCAGCTGGAAAAACACACACACACACACACACACACAGAGGCACACACCTGACAGGGCTGGGAGTCGAACATACACCTAACTACCTTATCACACTACAGCATTACGCATTTACAGAATGCGCTACCGAGATTACTGAACACAGCACTCCCAGAGGCATACTTCTAGGTGGGTGACATCATCTGCAAAGGCAAAGACGCCGATAGGGAATGTATGTGATGTGAGGTGTCTAAAAGCATTACTGTGTCCCCAGGCAGCTGGAAACACACACAAACACACACACACACACACGCACACACACGCAGAGGCACACACTTGACAGGGCTGGGAGTCAAACATACACCTAACAACCTTATCACACTACAGCATTACGCATTTACAGAACACGCTACTGAGATTACTGAACACAGCACTCCCAGAGGCATACTTCTAGGTGGGTGAGATCATCCGCAAAGGCAAAGACGCCGATAGGGAATGTATGTGGTGTGAGGTGTCTAAAAGCATTACTGTGTCCCCAGGCAGGTGGAAACACACACACACACACACACACACACACACACACACACACACACACACACACACACACACACACACACACAGAGGCACACACTTGACAGGGCTTGGAGTCGAACATACACCTAACAACCTTATCACACTACAGCATTATGCATTTACAGAACACACTACCGAGATTACTGAACACAACACTCCCAGAGGCATACTTCTAGGTGGGTGACATCATCCGCAAAGGCAAAGACGCCGATAGGGAATCTATGTGGTGTGAGGCATCTAAAAGCATTACTGTATCCCCAGGCAGCTGGAAACACACACACACACACACACACACACACACTTGGCAGGGCTGGGAGTTGAACATACACCTAACTACCTTATCACACTACAGCATTATGCATTTACATAATGCCCTACCAAGATTACTGAACACAGCACTCCCAGAGGCATACTTCTAGGTGGGTGACATCATCCACAAAGGCAAAGACGCCGATAGGGAATGTATGTGGTGTGAGGCATCTAAAAGCATTACTGTGTCCCCAGGCAGCTGGAAACACACACACACACACACACACACACACACACACACACACACACACAGAGGCACACACTTGACAGGGCTGGGAGTCAAACATACACCTAACTACCTTATCACACTACAGCATTACGCATTTACAGAACACGCTACCGAGATTACTGAACACAGCACTCACAGAGGTATACTTCTAGGTGGGTGACATCATCCGCAAAGGCAAGGACGCCAATAGGGAATGTATACAGAGTGAGCAGTCTGAAAGCATATTACTGTCCCAAGGTAGACGTAGACAAACACACGGCAGTGGTGTGATCGGGGCAACTAAATATCTACGGAGCACTACAACAACACTACATAGATATGGGACTCGCCACAGACAGTACACCCTTCAAGACAGCAACCAGTGTGTTAAATGTAGGCATCCATCGTGACATTGAAAATGGACATCTGTTACCTGGATGACCACCATCGCTATACAGGATGTCAATGGCCATGCCCACACGCTTAGTATCACATGTCTGTTTGGAATGTACTGTGTGTCCAGCTACACAATGGCGTACTGGGCATGCTCACACACTTAGCAGTTGCAAAGGGCCGTCTTGCATGCACACAGATTCTAAACACGGAAGGGCGCAGTTTGGAATGTACTGTGTGCCCATCTACACAACGGCATACTGGGCATGCTCACACACTTAGCAGTTGCAAAGGACCGTCTTACATGCACACGGATTCTAAACACGGAAGGGTGCAGTTTGGAATGTACTGTGTGTCCATCTACACAACGGCATACTGGGCATGCTCACACACTTAGCAGTTGCAAAGGGCCGTCTTGCATGCACACGGACTCTAAACATGGAAGGGAGCAGTTTAGAATGTACTGTGTGTCCATCTACACAATGGCGTACTGGGCATGCTCACACACTTATCAGTTGCAAAGGGCCGTCTTGCATGCACATGAACTCTAAACATGGAAGGGCGCAGTTTGGAATGTACTGTGTGTCCATCTACACAACGGCGTACTGGGCATGCTCACACACTTATCAGTTGCAAAGGGCCGTCTTGCATGCACACGGATTCTAAACACGGAAGGGCACAGTATGGTATTACTGTCTCCATGTACATGAAGGCCACTCACATGTATTGACCAGTACACACTCAGGAGCTATCACAGATGTCTCAGGTGCAGATCAGAGAGGTACACATCTCAATCTACAATGTAGCCCTCAGACATCACCATGTCATTGGACCAGCAATACACAGCCATACATTAACACAACACCGTGTGACTCATGACCAGTAGACTGTACATAGGTCTACAGCAACTGTGCAGACTACACATGTACCGACAGGGTTCCATCATGTGTTATGCATTGCAATGATACCACTGTACATAACCAGGTCGGCTCTACACATACCAGGGGCCCTGGGTCTTACACAGCTGTGACAGATGACTGTCACTGTACACCAACGAACACACATGTTTGGCTATGTCATACATGTAATTGCAGTGGATATGTGCATGGACCACACACACAACACATATGTACATAGCATAGCTTTTGCTGTCCTCTGTGCAGACAAGTGGCTACAGCAATCATATGCACGCAAATGGAAGGTGGGTCCATGGCTGTTGAATGCTAACAGTACATGAGGTAGCAATGTTGACCGAGGACACATTCCCTCTGTACTAGTTACCCATGACACCCATCATATCATACAACAGTCCATGTGTTATGTATGTCAACACACATGTCCACCAATTGCAATGCATACAAACATGGCTACATGACAGGCATGTAGGACCAACACACATGTACAATCTGTAGTGTGCATGCAGCTACCATGCATGTGCAGTAGCTGATGTAAGTAACTCATTTGTGCCTAACTATAACATGCAGTTGTAATGCAGCCCCATCATTGACACCTGTATATGGTGACATACTGACAGTACGGTAGGATGTACAGCAGGTATGGATGGATGTGTGTACATAAAGTGGTGATCCACCTGTGTAGATGGATGTTTGCCGGGGACAGCTCACAGGTGTGTCACACGCCATCCTACCATTACACATGCAAACAGTACGCTATGTTACCGTGACTTGACGGTGGAAACATAAAACCTACACAGCGGTCAGGTGTTACCAACAGTACGTCACATGACACATGTAACACTTACATCCTCCCATGTGCATAAAGCAGCATAATTGCCGAAGGTAGCGTTGGTACACATAATGCGGCCAATACTGCTGGATGTCTGTCAGACGTATGATCATAAAGCAGGTGTATCATTCACAGTACTGCCATGTGTGTTTGCTTGTGTGACCATATATGCCACATATGGTGGGGAATACATCCCAATTGTTACACACCCCTGTACACTGTTGTAGAGATCTGTACATACTGCAGTGTGGAAAGCATGACGTAGGCAGGTGTGGTGTGTGTATCACACACATCA
Source organism: Protopterus annectens (assembly GCF_019279795.1). Lineage (NCBI taxonomy): Eukaryota > Metazoa > Chordata > Ceratodontiformes > Protopteridae > Protopterus > Protopterus annectens. The sequence continues at coordinate 803,087,503 of NC_056751.1, forward strand.
GCTATCCATATGTGTACGACATTTGTGGTCTCCACAGTGTGTGTGTGTATGTAGGTATGTATGGCTGTCTGGTGCATGGAGTGAGGGTGTATGCTACCATACAGAACACACAGGATCCCTAACCCCTCATGGTGATGCAGTCCACTACCCTGTTGATGCCATCGGACTCAGCCGCACTGGCTACCTGTACATGTTCTTTCTCTGTGTCACGTCGTGTTGGTGCACAGTACTGTGAGGGTGATGAGCACATAGGCAAGGGTCCTCACCTCAACACTATGGGGTGTGCGCTAGTTGACCCCGTGAGTGTGAGCATGTTCCCGTAATGTGACAGGGTATTACTGCTACACAATGAGGCCTCATGCTATCAAGTGGCCTCTAACATTATCATTGGCCAGACCGTTGTGCACAACCTCTGCACCATGTCAACATACCTGTGATGTGACCTGGTATGGATGTCACGTCTCTAGCCACTGTAGCCTATTAAACTGCCCACATGCTTCTGGATCAGTATATGTGTGGACATCTGTGGTATGTTAGACTTTCCAACAGTCAGGCTGAGGCTACGTAAAGCATGCTGATATTGCCATATGTGCCTGTGAGTACTCCACAGTTACACATGGGAGACTGCAAACAGTGCTACCTGTAGGCACATGCAAGTAGACCATAAGGAGGGAACCAGGGCATCATTACCAACATGCTGTTACTGTTGTTACCGAGACACATACAGTGAACATATAACAATGCATGCTAAACCTGTACTACATGGTATGTTGGGTGCATGTCAGCAGTACACAACTAATGTAATATACATGTCTCTCACTATTCTCACACAACTAATGTAGTATACACTTCTCTCACTATTCTTACACAACTAATGTAATATACACTTCTCACTATTCTGTTCACCCTGTTTATCAGACCATTTGAGCATGTCCCTGCACCGATGGTGTGGATGACAGGGATGCGGCACAGGCTTCATCATATGCACAGGGTGATAATGTTTGCCAGGGGCATAGGCTGCACCAATGGATGACATCATGTGTGTAGGTAAGGGCCAGTGATATGATTGGACAGATCTGTTCAGTATGCATGTGGGTGTTGTGGTGCCCTACAGATGTCTTTGCTGTGTGCGTGTATGTGTGCGCACAGTTCTGCCTTTTGTGAGGCCTACACGGGATATTGTTGACAGCTCCAGATTGTACAGACCAGGTTGTGCAACTCACTGTGTCCGGCCACAACCACATGACCTGTGCCTGCCAGGGGTTGCACGGGCACTACCAGGCAGAGGTACAGATTGGCTACTGTCCGACGACACATGTCCACTGGAACCATGTCCCCACTGGGAACATACAGGGCCACGTCCACATGGCCTGCTGTGTCCTGGTGTGGACAGCGCAGCACCAGCTGCACTGCTACTGCTACCGGCACTATGGGAGTGGGCATGTGAGGTGGCACACTCATGTTGACCTGCACTAGGTGGTGTAGCTGGCCTACGTCCATGTGGCCTATGCCTCACTCCTACCAGATGTGCCAGCACAGACAGCTCACGCTCGCGGATTGCCATGCCACGGTCAAGGATTCCGACCATGTCACTCAATCGCCTGTCCAGAACATCAGCAATCTGCTGTTGAGCATTTGCCAATGCCTGGATGTTGTCATTTAGGGTACAGATAGCAGCCCTCTGCAGCCTCTGCCCTTCTCTGTTCTGCTGTTCAGCACGTGCCTGTGCCACCATTACAGTCTGGAACATGCGTCTGGTGATACCAGCTGCTGCGCTCTGTCCTGTAGGTGCATGTCTGCCAGAGGTCCTCCTACGAGCAGCACCGGCCACATGCCTGTGTGGCACATCTGCAGTCATTGCACTGACACCATGGTGTGTAGACACACCTTCTGTAGCCACCACACGTTCTTGTTCCACGCTAACAGACGCTGACTGTCCTTCCTCTATGGCCACTGGTGATGCGGTATGTGTTGGCAGCAGAACTGTGTGCGGGGAAGAGGGGGACATAGCTGGGATGGCAACCATTGGCACAGATTCAGCCCCTGACAACCCTGCCTGTACCTCATGCATACGTTCATCACTACTAGTATCTGTGGGGACACTAACATCAGATGGACCACAGGAGGGTAACGCAACTACATCACCTGTGAATGCAAAGATGCTGATATCATCCATCAGAATGTGCACATATGTCACACACCTCACCCACACAGCCCATTCTGTATGTTGTTCACAACACTGACACAGCTATTCCTCATAGATCATGGCCATTCACATCCTTACATACACAGATGCCTAACATTTGTCTGTGTGGTATGGGCCACAATGAGGGTGGAGTACAACACATTAACCCTGTTCTACTGTAGCTGGCACTGGTGTGATATGCACATGTCACTCTGGCACCTTTGTAGTTGTGAGTCTGTCAACAGGCCACTGGTAGAACACTCCTGTGACATACAAAGGTATTTGTAATCAAACATCCGTACTGTCTTGTACATCTGTACTGCTAACATCTACAGTGATAATGGTTCATGGACATGCACACCATACTTAGCAGGGTTATAGTGCGGTGCCACCCATTATGACTGTCGTCACCACTTGTGGGTTGATATTATCCAACACCCTATCTGTATTTTATGGTCATGCTAGGCACTTGTTCAGAACTTGTGAGCATGTCATGAGCAACTGATTAATATAGCACCCATTCCACACCATTTCCCACAGGTACACTGGCTGTCCTAAAATTTCTAGCTTGCTTATGGTACAACAGCTGTTGTACACACGTAACTCACATATCCTCTGAGAAATGGTTGTATATACAGGCATGTCCAACTGTCATGTACCAGTGCTATTGCCTGTCTATATGATGGATATGCCGTACATGTGGCAATAGAGCAATTGTCTCATGTACACATTCAATGCTCACCTCCCAACATACGACACTACAGCCTGTGGGGGATGCACTTATGCAGCCCTGCTGGGGGTAATGCTGTCACCAACCCTGACTGCACCTGACAGTCATGTGGGGATGTGTAACATTCGCAACACACCCCACTCATCACATAGTCTCACATGATCTCCACCACAGGCCACACATACGAGGACAACTTTTGCAGTACCTCTCCATACTCTGTGTAGGCACCAGAGGCAGCCCCCATCACAGAACACAACATCACCAACTTATAGCCCACAGACTCATGTGTGCCCATCACATACAGCCAATAGGGTGTTATAACATACACAACACACCAGTCATGGGTGACTCTGTAGGCGGTCACACTGCAGTTCCACACAGCAGGCTACACAAGGCGATAGTCGCTTACATCTTGCTGTCGGGTAACTGGTTCTGCAACATAACCTATGCACCCATGCCACACCTCACCTGGTATGATGTGACTGTCATTCTCCATGTTAGTGTGACTGCCCTGAGATGCCACTTCACAGACTACGTGTGCAGGGGCATGCAATAGCTCACCAGTCTTGTAGCCCTGAAGGTGTGGGCCAAGCCCTGGGGAGCATTATGCATTCATCCGGACCCGATACCACTGTACAATGACTGACTGTGTCACTTCAACAGATGCCTATACTTCTGCTGTCATTCCACAGGCATCTGGTATCTGTCCGCTTTGACTGACCTGGTCAAACACAATGCTTTGGCACAGATGACCTGCACCTGTCAGCCCTGGGAGTACAGATCACATGTAAGGCTCTTGCTACTTCTATACTGCCTGTCTTGCACAGTTTCCAATAACAGTCACCGGCAGAACGGGAACTGGCAAGCAAGACAAGGGTCATGTAACACAATGCTTGCATCTTCCTCTGTGACGCACGCAGGCAAGGCACACCTTATAATGCACCACTCCAATATCTCTGCAGTGACTGGGACCTGCCTCTAGGCTCTGCAGAGCACACCTGCAATGACAGGATATAGACAGACCATACCTTTCAGGCACATACCTGGACCGGCACACCCACAGCTGAGGTGTTCCCATATCCCACTATGTTGTACACACATCCTGGCTAGTTACTTAGCACAATGCATCAGAGGTGCTCCACATGCAACTAACTGTGTCTGGAACCACTATACACATTGTAACAAGCTACAGATTCAACAACATACCCCATGGCTACCAGACCTCATTTGTTGGTGTACTGGACAGTAGAGCTCAGACAGCTACTACTGATGTATGACTGACACTACCCCAGACTTAACTGGGATAGCCACTCATGTACCGACACATCCATGAGTCATAACCTCCACTCGGCTGGATCAACCCATACACACCACCTCCAAGACCAACATTAACCTTGACATGAACACTATCAACATGTGACTGGTGTTCCACACTTGGGATTATCCCCTCATTGGTGGATTCCGAACATATGCTAATCAACCTTGTTAGCCACATCCTGGCACCACACCCTTCACGGCATACACAGTACATGAGTACTACAACACCTACTACAGACGTCTTATGACAGCGGTTGTTAACGTCATGACACCCGTGCAGATGGACAATGCACATACAAATGCTGAAACATACCCCAGTGCACTTCATTAGCACGTACATGACTGCATGGATCATGCTATTCCACACAGAGCCAAGATGGTACACACCAGATAACAGACGCCACTCTCGTGGTCAAGTTCCATGGACATAATGTACAATCCCATGGGTGGGGTAGCTCACTGATCAGCCTCAGTAGGGCCACGGGATCCCTCATCACATACTCCAAGACTAGCTGCGTAAACATTACTGCGACACATTCCGGGGTGTACCACAAGGCATTATGGTGGTATGTCAGTAGTCAATGGCAATACCCACATCTGCTCTCACATACAACAGTCACTCAGGAACATTACAGACCCAGGTGATGTTGGCAACATGCTGGCGGATGGATTCAGTGCTAAAATTACACCCTTTCACTCACTACAGGGCCACAATCCATGCAGGAACATTGCGGTGTCCCTGCGGTCACACCTACACAGTACTAACCTGCACTCTATATGTCCTGGGACACTGGCCCCATGTCACCTTCCAAAGTCACAGGCTGTGATGTCCACAAACCTCTGAATGACATGTCTCCCCACTAGGCCACCGTATTCAGTAATAGCCTTGTATCAGACATTGTGGCCCCTGAATGGCACACAGCAACATTTATCACACTCCACACAGGTGGCACCACAATGCATGAGTGGGACTATAGTCCTACACACCTGACTGGACTGTTCTGCACGGCTATGGGGCACATCATCAAGGACGTCATTCACAGAGACATTGTTGGGCTCCGGTCCTTTGATGCCACCCGGGTTGGACTTGTTAGGGCCAGAGCATGGCCCCTACACCTGGTGGACTCCTTTCATACAGTTTCCAGGGTAGTTGATGATGGTACGGGAGTCCACACATCCTACATTCTCCTCTCCTTGCCTTTCAGCACCGTTCTCAATTTCTGGTATTGACAACATACACATCCACCTGCACATCGTACCCTATGTCCCAGGATGTTATGCAACATTGCTCATGGACAGGACACACACAATGAGGGTAGCATACCATAGTACCTACTGCATTTCAGTTACATTTGGCATACCACAGTCCTCAGTCATAGGGCCCCTCATGTTCAGTATATGCTTCCCTGAGGTACAGGCTAGCACAGAGGGACTTTCCCTGCCTAGCTTTACAATCCCCTGCATACAAAGCACCATGATTGATCTACCAGCTGATACTGACTCCATCCATATGGGTGTCACTGTGACAGATACCTGATATGAATATCATGGCCGCAAGCTGCATGACACAAGGTGCATGAACATCACCTTTGCATTACACCATTCACCCACTGACTATCACATAGGTGGTAGTCCCCTACATACATGTCATATTATACATGTTTGTAGTACACACGTATGTCGCACCCACTTCTGTGGTTACCTTATTGCCACTGTGGCATGGATACCCTTCTACGTGGCCACACTTATCTGTATTGGGTGTGTAGCTGGTACATAGGCACCCATTGTACCTCTGAACTCAAGACTTCTACACACATTCAAGGGTACACCACCCCATTTGGGGTGTACCTTACACAACAGCTACAGCTTTACATACCACAACATTAACACGCCATGACGTTTATTGAGCTCCGACTGTTAAAGTATGCGGCTGAACTACGGACACCACGTCTGTACACATTTGCATACTACATACTCAGGAGTGACCTCTGCTGAACAGACAGGGCCCATGTCCACAACAATATTAACGGATATACTCCACATACGCGACATAAGCAGAAGCTACTGTGAGCAACATGCTCATGGATATGTGCACACATGCAACAATGAGTGGGATGTGCCTGAGGGTTACATTCCCAAACCGGACACTCACCATGCTTTGGAACATGAGTCCTATGTACATCACGCAGGGACACTCAGTAGCACTGTTCATGTGATACCTCCCTTGGTGGTTGAGAGACACATGTACGCCAGGGATCACTGCAGTGGCTGTACTGTGCAGAGGTGCAGGTAATACATGGCTCTGCTGTTCACAGGACACTACCCTAGAGAGGTGTCACTGGTGTGAACACTGTAGTTGTGCTTACACATAGACTTGTCAGACTGCATAGTACCCCACTATGAACCTGTGAAGCTATTACATGTCCTTTGTGCATGGTTACTTGGTAGCCCTTCCATTGAGATTAGCTATCATGCTATTACAATGTCCCATGCCTACAAGCCATATGTATCCTGTTATTGTACATGCCAATACATGATACCTTTGGTATGCATGATATGCCTGTTATGCTGTGTAGAATATCTGACATATCTACCTACAATACTATTACAGTACACATATTTTACATAGTATCCCATAATGCAAAGCATACTTGCACCGCGGGACCACCTTAGACATGTCGTTGTTATATAACCATACACATGCCTACTGTGACAGTATATCAACATATACTATCCCCTGCTATGGCACGTACTTGTTGGACATACCCTACCACTGACGGCGGGTTGTATGGAATTGTTCTGTTTAAAGCCCTCATGTAGCATCCCTTGTGGTATCTGTGATGTGTACCTTGTGGCCCACTGCTGGACGCACAGTTTCTACAAGCTTAAGTATGCTCAGCAAGACATCACTACATAAATACCTTTTCCCACTTTATGCATTGCGGACACTTTTAATTAATGCAAACCAGGCTATACATACAGTAAATAATTAATACAAAACATGCTATACATAAACTTACATACCGAGTGTTCTACATACCTTGTTATCGTTACGGACTTTCGTCTCTATCTCTCTCACACTGCTTACACAGGTATTTTGTATGAGCATACAGTTTGAATGTCTGGCAAGTCATCCTTATATACGTTGATGCCTGTAACATGTGGTTTCCTGCCGTCAATTGGTGTTCCTGAGTGACTAATTACTTGCATATCAGCTGTGCAGCTACTCCACTCGCCAACTACGTGGCAACAGTGGGGTATAATTGAATTCTCCACTTGGGCGTTGCCCATTTGCCCTACCTTCGGGGAGACAGCCTGTATTGTGTTTTGTTATGTGTAATTGCAACTGCTATGCATAGAGACAAGTATACTTTGGATTCATGTCCCCAGTGGATTGTGTGTGACAGCTAGAGTATGTGGTTCAACATGTGGGTGTACCTGTCATCCCAACATCTGATAATGGACTATTGCAAACAAAACCTGTAACATCGCCATTTGTTCCATTATACAATGGCTGCAATTTTGCATGGCGCCTTTAATTGTTTCTCTCACAAGGTATGTTGACGGTTCTGCAGATGTAATTGACTGACTGGATGTTTGTGCTGTTATTACAGTCTGTATTGCTATAGTTTCTAGTGTTGGGGATGTCGGTGGGTGTACATAGCATATACAGGTTTGTGGGGCTTGCATTTCTACATATTCCATATATATGTGTGTGGGCTCCGCCCCTAATTAAAGAGCTACAAGTTAGTAGACTTATGTTACGGGATTGTACATTGGGCTGTTGTTAATTGGTTTCTATATAGTATGCAGGTGAGGTTGATACTTCCATACCTCTGGAATTGCAGCGATATGTAAAGGGATATGTCTAAATGACAGCTATCTCGTGTATTTCTGTCCCAGATATTTACAGTCATTGCAGTTGTGTTGGTAACAGAACCTCTTTGCCATGGGTTGCCACCTTTTCATATTACCATTGTTGGACACTTGCGGGACACACAGTGGTGTTTACAGGCCAACACATAGCCACGGTCAGTACACAGGATAGCACATACTTTTATCCTCAATACATACCTATTGTTGTGGGACTTTGGCTACTTATCATATTGCATGTAACATTTCTGTTTCTTACATACAGGCATAACTATTTAATGCAACTATTACATTATATATGGGACATATTAATGTCCTACAATCTCGGACATTTGCTCTTTGTAATGTTTTATGTCAGGACACACCTGCCCAGGGAGGGGCTGTTCCTCCTAATGTGGGACAGGTGGTAACCATATGCCTACAGCTAGCTATACCCACACCTACCATAATGATCTACGTCCGAGTTGGCAATAACAGACACATGATGCGGACACACACACACACACACATTACAGTCACACGGAGACGCACATAGCACCCTCAACACACACATACACAGACTACGGCACTCACAAACACAGTTGAACACAGTACCTACGTGGACCGCAACACTGGCAGTGGTAACTAAATGTCCATTCATATCATCATACTATTACTCGCGGTTGTACTGTTCCAGTACTGTGTTCTTTTGGTCTTTCAGCCTCGTGGTTACGCATGTTGGTATGTTACACATTCCATAGTTGGTGGTATCCTATTTATTTGTACCTCCAAGGTGTTATGAATGTCGTTGACCTATCTATATATATTTGCAGATATCGCTGAATCCGGTAGGTTAGGGTTACCAGCTGACCCACTCTGCGAGGGACAGTCCCTCTTTGGGCAGTTGTGTCCTGCAAAATACTTGTAAACATGGCAAATGTCCTGAGATTTTAGAACATACTTATTTCCTATAGTTTATGTAATAGTTGCATAAAGCAGTTATTCTGTATCTGAACCACCTATATGTTATGGAAACAGAATAAGTAAGTAAACATTACAAGAATGAGCTTTTATCTAGGCAAAACAGTGTAGTTCTGATTTTCGTACTGGCCAGGTGTATGTGTCGGCCTGCAGACATCTGACGTATGTCCCACATTGGTCATTTGATGAGGTGGCAACCCTACCATAGGTACATCTTGGCTAGCAATAGTGTTAAGTGATTCTATAAATGATTGCGTGTTCTACACCTGGCAGTGGTCGTTTTACCCTTCAGAGCAGGCGCTATTAGTACAGGGGTGAATAATGCTGGTTTCACCTGTTCTGGACATCATTGACCGTGATCTGCGCGATATTCGGAGAAGCTTATCCCTGTTTCGCGCATATCCATATAGTCATATTTAAACATCGCTTACCAGCAGCGGGCAATGCATACGCCCGCTAACGTGTGCTAAACATGATCTGATGACCTGCATCCAACATGCATTACTCATGCCTTTGGGATTACATTACATCCCTTGCAGGACGTGGGACCGGGAACATGCACGACGGTCACTGCATTTAACACATGGCCATCTGGGATTTGTACACGTGTTATGTCGTTTTGTACGTGGAGTATACTACGGCTGTTACTCCATACTTCACTCACATGGGTAACTCAGTTAGTTTACATATTGATGAGTCCAGTTAATGGTATGTTCATGTGATGTTTACTAGATGTGCTCAGGCATTGGGTATGTATATCACAGTGAGCCACACACGATACTGTGCTACATCTTCAAACGACTGTAGGTGGAGCATGCTGGGGTGATGAATACCTGTCATGGGTACACCCCATGCCTTGACACAACATCCATGATTATATTATGTGGAGCCCCTCATTAACGCAGCAGGGACTCCATGCTGAGTGTTTGCAGAACAGTGCTTACACACATGTGCTCCCACGATTGCCTCTGCTCCTCTAAGCGACAGTTGGTTACTCGATGTTGTGGCGACAGCGGACACTGTTTGCCCTGTTTGGTGTATGGTCTCTGACAATCGGCCGTGTACCTGGGAACCTATACACACAGCACCACCATATGCTGATAGGCGCATGTACTGTTCAGGTGTTGACATTCCGTGTTCCAATACCTGTTGTGTGTACAGTGTTTGAGGGCTGCCTATGTAGGATTCACACAGTGGGCCACCTATACATTACAATTTACAGGTGGTTGTGTTTGTGTGCCATCCATTTTACTGTGTGTGCAGGTGGAGAGGTGTGTCAGTCCGTAGGGGCCTACGCTGTCAGAGTAGGTGCTATACATTCCCTCTTTGCCAAGGCGTAGGCATATTGGGCATGCCTCCGTTTGCCTACTGGGGCTGGCACAGTGTGTTCATGGTCTGTATCCCTCTGTGCCTGTGATGGCCTTGGCAATTGCGGTGGGCTATGAGGGCCTTCACCATTTTGTCCCTGCTGCAGCTGTTTCCACAGGATCATATTATGTAGCATGGCACATACTATGACGATGTGGGCACACGTGCCTGGAGAGTACTGCAAGGCTCCACCAGATGTGTCCAAGCACCAGAACCATGATTTCAGCATCCTGAACACACGCTCTATGATGATTCTGGTTTGTTTGTGTGCCTCATTATGGCGTTCTTGCATGGGTGTGTGTGCATTTCTGATGGGAGTCATCATCCATGGCTCCAGTGCATAGCCAGCATCCCCCACAAGGTGGCCATGTGGGATGTCCCCCCTGACAAATACCTGATACAGCTGTGAGGCATGCCAGATATGGGAGTCATGTTAGCTTCCAGGGCTGCCAGCACATACATCCATGATAATGCCCTGGGCATTGCACACGACCTGGCAGTTGATGGAGTGGAATCCCTTGCAGTTTATGTAGCGCCTACCATGCTCACCAGGTGGTGACTTGATTTGTATGTGCGTGCAGTCTATCACACCCAGTACCTCCGGGTAGTGTGCCACACGGTGGAAGTGACGCATATTGCTGGCCAGCTCCTCCTGAGTTCGGGGGAAGTATATATGCTTATTGGCATGTGGTAACATGGCATCCAGGAACTGGTGTAGTACCCTGGATGCTGATGCCTGTGAGATCCCCATTATATCTCCAGTTGGCCTTTGAAAGGTACCTGTGGCTAGTATCCGCATGCTTACACATACCTTCGTGTCCACTGGATGGGTTTCCCTCTGTTGTTTCTGGTTCTCAGGCGTGGCCAGCACAGCTCCACTATTTGCTGTAAGATGTCCCTGTCCACCCTGTAACTCTCTACTATCTCCAGATCATGAAGCCCCTGGTAGGTTACCCTTGGTCTGAACACTCTTCTCCTCCTCCGGGGCCTGCGGTGGTTGCCGGCATCATCCTCCACAACACCGTCAGTCTCTAACACACGGTGATGAATCACAGCTATGGCAGCTCCCAACATGTACATTTTAAAAGTTCCCCATGTGTTTACACTTATGGTGCAGTGTTTGGGAATACACAGGTGTGTGTAGGGTGCTTTCACACTTTATACTATTGTGCTGTGAACACCGATGATGTCATAGGGTGTGTATGTACGTTCGTAGCTACAGGGTATCTTATGTGTTTTACTACCGGAACTACTATTGTGGTGCCTTTGGTGTTGAATTACATTTGGCTGCCGTGGATTACCTCTTGATCTTCCCTTTACATTTCTGCACGTTCCACCTACCATTTTCTGGCATGCATCCAGCAGCCTGCTTTCATTTGTACTTTCCTAGACCTGGCGTATCTTGAGTAATGTGTGTTATTGCCGGTCTACTGTCGGTTTGCTTTGCTCTGCTATGACAGATCTCCTATCTTTGCAATCCAATGCCTCCCCTCTTTTCTTTGCATTCCAATGCCTCCCCTATCCTGTTTTGCAGGTTTCTGTGAGCAGACTTGTCAGCTACCATCGATTGGCCGTCGTGAGTTGATTAGTGTTGATTGCTCATTAGTACTCCCATTACCCTACTTTGGCATTTCCTTCTTTTCTTCCCCTGACCTTCCTGTTTGTGCTATTGTTCGTGCCACGTGCATCCGCTTACTGGGTATCAGGCATGTTTTCATCCCCGTACACATGCGCTTTTGGGCACCATGTGTGCTCTCAGCTAAACGATTCTATACCTTCCTCCCCACCCCTGTCCTGAAGCTTTGTTTAGCAATGGCCAGGCCAGATTTGCATTGCTCCAATGTGCTTACTGTTACGGTGGCACACCCCTATGCTGATGTCATGTATCTCCTCTGAGCCACTCCTCGGTGTTATAGCGCTGCGCCGTATGGTACAACCTTCATCCAGCGGGACATTTGCGATTCAGTATTATCTGTCTCATTTGCATGGCATTGACTACTAATTCATAGTTACTGTGCCGAACACTGTCGCAGGCCCTTAGCAACCCTTGCACCTTGGTTGTGGTGTTCCATGCCTACCATTGTATATTATGGTGTACACCTGATTTGTATCACATTGTGATTTTATGACATTTTTATATAATTTCTTTATGTTCCAGTTTGCGCACACATGCCCTGCGGTTGTACTGTGTGTTACTGTGGACATGACATTAAATGTTGTTTTTTAGGTGTTGTGCATCTTTTCTTGTGCCATTGGCTGTGTATTTAGTCATTGGTATATGTTAACTTTGTAATACATGGGTCTGGTCCGCTTCCATAGCTCCGATGTTCTGTTTGGGAAAATGTAAACCGTGTTTTTTGGTTTACATTTCCGTGGGCTTACGCTACACCTGCACCACTTCATGAATCACTATCTGCCTTCATTTGCATGGTGTGACACTGTGCATGGGGTGATTAGCATACCTATGCCAAGGGCTGTGCAGTTCTGGCGTACGCCGGTAGTGCACTTGGTATTGGATCGTACCTGAATCGCTCGACGGCCATGTTTGGCATTATTCCGCCTACGCTACGCCTGCGCCTGGCGCAAGCTTCATGAATCCCGGGGATTGACTTTAATACTATGTCTAATAAAATTCAAGAACAATTACATTTCCCAAACATTCAATTTAGAGCAAATGTATATCTATTAGTTTTGCTCAGGAAAACACATAATTGAGTTATTATGCTAGTACTCATTGATATGCATTTCTGTACAAATAATATTTTCAGTCATTTTAAATGCTATGGAATAGGAATGACATAAAATGAAAAATTGAACGTTTACATTAAAATTCAAGATGCAGCTATTCCATTGTCATTCCATCCATGAGTGGAACCTACAGATATTTTATAGCTAGGTATGTTGGTATCAGTCCCTGAAAATGATATCAAAAATATTTCTGATAGTTTGGGAATTCAACCCTTTATAGAAAGGGAACATAGTAGCCAAAAATTTGTCATTAGCAGTAGCATTAAATGCTAGAAAATGCTTATTTACAAAGGGGTTACATATCTTAGGCTAAATGCATCTGGTTTAAATTTCTACATTCCAGCTGGACCTTTGCAAAAGTAGTGTGCAATAATCCCAGTAAAAGACTAATGCTTATAAAAAGACAAGAACAGAGAAACAACCAGCATATAACACAAAAGTACAGATTCTTAAACAGTTTAGGTTCAAGGCAAGCTGGTGACCCATGGTTGGGAGTGAAAGTACAATGGCTACAAGTCAGATGAAAAATGTGTACATGTTCCTATAGTGTATACGCAAATAAAAAAGCATGCAAGCTCTCATGCAGCATTTGCCCACAGCCATATACAGTTGAATGCCCATATAGTACAGAAGGCACTGGTCCTGTAGCTGAATGAGTAGCAGAAAGTGAATATCTGTGATCACATATAACTTACAAAAATTCTAATCTGCAGTTGTACAAATGCATTTTCAGTGCTGAATTAGGACAATAGCAGACAGCTTTGTGTTGTAGAGCGATAAAGCCACAACTATGACACAGACATACCAAGACTGAATAGTGGCTCAGCATGCTTGAAGTCCTGGCAGGGAAGAGAGGGAGAGAAAGAGAGACAGAGAGGATGACAAGGTAGTACTTGGTCACTTCTCTCTAGGAGAGTGTTAGGGGTGCATTTCTGGAATTCAGTCTATACTTAAAATCTCCAGTGGAAACCAGTGGTCAAAGGAAGAACTTGTTGTCAGGAGGCGGACAGGGCCAACTGAAGATATAATTTGCAGAAGCAGGAGAAATGACCTCAACCGATGCCCATTTCACATCAACATATTGGTCCCCAGCAGGCATGCCTACTAGGAAATGTTACATTGCCCATCACAACATTCTCTGATGGCCTACTGGATAATAGATTGGTCATGACTGGTTCTTGCCTAGTTCGGGAATACATTAGCTAATATTTTGATGAAAAATGTTATTTATGGACATGGTTTCCATGCAGCTGTTACCTCTTATACAATTAAAACATCTGTGCATAATTACTTCACATATTCTGGCAAACCAATTTTCCTGTAGCTGTTATACATTAGATAAAGCATACAGGTGAAAAGATTTATTTAATTATTTATTTAAATATTTTTATTTATTGAGTTAGTCCTACTAGGTTAGCAATCCATTTCCAGTGAAGAAGTGAGGTGGTATTCATACTCACTATGACAAGTTTGGTTTAATGTCTCAGGAATGCAACACCCCATCATGTTACAGTACAGTATTGCAAAATGTAAACACATTGTAGGGGTATAGTTCCTGCAGCTTCTTAATCTTCCATACATCAGAGGTAAGCATCCAATTTGTTGAACCACTGATGACCAATATTACATTTTTTTAAAAGATAAATGTATACTGAGAGCACTCATAGACAGGGCAAGTTATGTTTGATCACCAATTAGACTTTCCATGTTCATGTAGACTTTTGTCACAGATGCAGATAACTGTACACGGCATGAGTTTGGTGTTAGGCAAGATTACACTCTTGAACCCGAGACGTTAGTAATATATCTATGTGATGGTATAAACAGAGTGATGAGAATCATCTCAGATGTTTTCAGATATTCTATTCTCCTGCACCATAAACCTCAAACTTTTCTAAGAGTTACATGAATCATTGTAATAATGAGCTGACTGATGTAAAACCCAAATGAAAAGTACTACAGCATTTGAAAAATACATTGAGAGGTTTGCTGGTCCAAGAAAAAAATGAGATAATGGAAAATATATCTCAAAAGTCATACCCTCTGCAAATTGTAATCTGGAATAGTACTTGGCCAAAAAATTAATATCAAAGTAATTACAGCCATTCTAACTATGGCAAAATGCATTATTATTTTAATTTCTTGGAATAATGGTCTCATTAGTTTGCTATGGCTTAAAAATTCATAAGGAACTATTTATAACCCAGGTTTTACACAGCAGCACACATCACTCTTCTCAGTTTAATGGAATCAGGCTGTTTGTGATCTCAGGCATTTTAACACCACAGACATTTCTGTCTAGGACTTCTTTTCAATCTTATAAATTCATGTTCATTACTTCAGTAACACAGGATATCCATCTTAGCAGTTGAAACCCTCTTCTATCTTTGGCTTCAATCTTTCTTGTTATAAATACCTTCTCCAGTGAATTCTGTCTTCACATTATGTGTTCAAAGTCTTAGAGACTTAGTTTTATATTAGACTTTCCAGTAAACAGTCTGGATTTATTTACTTAAGTAATGACTGACTTGATCTTTGCACATTTCGTGGAATTCTTAATAAAGTCTCTAACAACAGAGCTGTAGCTATTTTGTTTGACCCTGTGGGCAATGCCCCCCCAAGCCAGGCTTAAGGGAAATAAATAGTCATCAACTCAAGTTGAGGAGTGTAGTTCATAATGATCTCTGAAACTGCAAGTCATTTAAGCAGCTGTGACTCATGGATATGGCTGCTGAAATGCTTTCCACATTTTCCTGCAGCATTAGTCCAGCTGTTCCTTCAGATTATGACCCACTTGGCACCTACACTAAAGCACTGCTTACACCCCCTAACTGCTTGTACCCTGGGTAACTCCCGCAGTTCTTGCCCTGCTTTCAATTTGGTTATGTCCAACACCATGGTTTAAGATCATTGATTTTCTAATGCACAATCTTATTGACATTCTAGCTGTCATGGCCATGTATTATTGATGGGAAAATCATAGCTTTAACAATTCAGACCATTGCTGACAATGTCATATATATGTTCTTTAATGTCTTATCCAAATCTGCTAAAGCTTTCCTTCCAAACAGCATTCTTACATTAATGTCATGGCTATAATCACCATTTAGAGATATCTCAGACCCCACGAAAATAAAGTTGTCATTAACTCCACTTTTTCCTCCTATGTTTGCAAAGAATTGAGACAGAATTGTGACACAATGTTATATTTTAATGTTGGACAGCAAACAGACATTTCAGCTTTCACCTTTGTCAACAGGCTATTCAGCTCTTCCTCACTTTCAGCCATCACTGTGCAATCAGTGGCATATCAGAAGTTGCTAATATTTCTCCCAGAAATTGTTATTCCAACATCTAATTCAACTAACCTAGCATTTTATATGATATATTCAGCATGTAAATTAAACAAGTAGGGTGGCAATACACAACCTTATTGGACTCCTTTACACTGTTGACCAATAAGTTATTCCACATTCAGTACTAACTGTTGTTTCTTGGTCAGCATACAGATTCTTTAGTACAGGGGTGGCTCATGCTATTGGGCTGCAGGACTGCAGCCCCCCCACTGTAATAAGAAAATAAACACAAAATAAAATAAAATAACAAAATAAAAGCAAACGCGAGTCCCGAACATCGCCCATGTGCACTCTCG
Organism: Protopterus annectens; assembly: GCF_019279795.1. Taxonomy (NCBI): domain Eukaryota; kingdom Metazoa; phylum Chordata; order Ceratodontiformes; family Protopteridae; genus Protopterus; species Protopterus annectens. The sequence goes on from NC_056751.1 coordinate 803,104,336, forward strand.
GCATTTTCCAAGATCTGGACTGCTGGTGAACCAGTCTGGAGCATGCGCACAGAATACGGACTGTCTCACCAGCAGTCTGGATTAAGAAAACAACATTTAACTGCAAATATCCCAGAAGTCTATGCAGTTGTAACTGCATAGACTGGAAGGAGATTGGACTGCAACATCTGCAGGGTGGTGCTCTCACGGGAAGGGGAAGGACTACAACGAGCCTCACGGAAGGGAAAGGCGGAGGACTTTACTGCAGAAATGGGTGTTACAGCTGCTCTCTCTCGTCGCAAGATTTTGCATGGATGGATTTTGCTGCCGCTCACGGGCTTTTGTGGATGGATTACTGCAGGAATGGATGTTACGGGTCTATATCAAGTGAACGAAAATTTATATAATCGAATGCATTTACATTGACACATAAACGCTGAAACAAGTAAACGTCAAACACGTAAAAGCCTGAAAATCAAAACATCGAAAACTTTTAGTTGGCCAGAAACTGTTCCCTAGTGTAATAAGTGTAACAACCAAAATTAACTTTTCTTACCCTACCAAGCTGTGCTTTATGTGCAAGAAAGGAAATATATTTTACATACAAAACGAGTATTAAAATATACTGTATTTTAAGTAAACTACAAACTGAATGATTACATATTTAGATAACCTCCTCACCCACAAATTAAACTATGCCATAGTTTAAGCAAACTGCAAACTGAGTGTTTACATATTTAAATAACCTTCTCACCCAAGAAATCAAAATATGCACTTCAATAATATGTAGAAAACATATGGTGCACACAGCATATCGATGTTAGTATGGTATTAAATTTTAAATAGCATGCCAACTGCACATAAGAATTCAAGTACAGTATACCGTTCTTTATTTTTCAAAACAGTTTGTATACGAAAGTTCCTTTCTAAATGTTTTCTCTTCTTTGGAGAAACAGGACATGCAGACATTAATTGTAATCTAATTTCGTCAACCCGATTTTGCTCTATAACAAGTACTGACAGAACAGCTGGTATGTCAGAAATATGTCTCCCTAGCAGACACCTAATCCTCCTATGCCAGCCCTCCACGTAATTTTGTGCTCGTGGTAAAGAAACATCGTTCAAACAGGAGACATTCCAGAACAATATAGGGTACACAGGAGGAAACCGTAAATGAGTTGTAGTTCTAGTGATCTTCTTCCGTAAGCGTCCCAACATATAAATATCATAGAAATATGTGATCAACTCTTTCCCGTCAGCAGGAAATGTTTTACTTAGCTCTCTAAATGCTGGAATCACTTCATCTTCTCTCAAAAATGAAAGTGCTATTAGTTCTTTAACGGAATGCTAAAATTCAAGAGAAGTACCATAAAGTCTAGATAAGTTAAGTTGCTGAATTTTGCGCCACACATTCTGTGAGAAATGGAAGAAACAACCTTTACTTTTCACATTGAAAAAGTTTGCTTCTATACTTTTAATTGCAGCTAGTTCAATGTCACACAATAAGTATTCCACCGAAGGTGTTAGATTACATCTAGCTAACAAGTTAAACAGACACTCCCACATCAAATTGTATGCCTTAAAAGACTTTTTAGTCATCAAGACATATACTAAAGAAAGACATCTCTGTTTGTCACCACAGTTAACAAATGCATGAACACTATATAACTGCCTACATAGTCTACCTTTTGTAAGTAATACTCAAACCATGAACCATATGTTTGTATTACACAAGTCTTTGACATTTTCTTTTGTTGTAAACAGTAAAATATGTATATTTAACTGCAAATCTACCTTACGTTCCTGGATGAATTCAAATTCATTTAATTTATAATCATCCAGACATACTGCACCTAAGGTTGTATATGGTTTGCAGTTTGTCAACAAAGTTTTTCTCCTAACTCTGTTAAGCTGTTGTAATAGTGATCGCCTAGTTGGCAATGTAACAGTAGACTCAAAGGACGTGGTAGCAAGAATGTCATCAACAACTAAACACGGTGTGTTCCTGCAAGTACTAGCCATATCCTTCAGTGTACTACATGCTTTGTACTTTTCAACTAACGTTGGATCTGATGGATGGTCATGAATAGTAGACTTCAGGAGAATTTCTTCTCCACCTTTATCAACTGTTATACCCCTACCCTTACATTTATCTGTTGTTTTCAAATGACAGCACCAATACTTACGGCTTTTTAGAACCTTCTCTAAATTGTACAAATAGCCGTCAACAACTAGCATAGCTTTCTTTTTTTGGGATTTAACTGTCTAATAGTTACAACCTATAACACCAGGTCCAGCAAGAGTGCTACAAGCCATAGCTGCAGGTATAACCGCTGTATGCACACGTATTTGCTGGAAATGTTAATTTAAATACTATGTTGTTACGTTTTATTGTCATTATATTTTTAAGTATTTCACATGAATTATAAACTGTATTTATTTAATTAATTGATAGTAAAGTTACAAAAGTGAATATAGGTATACTTTTTGTTTATTTTATTTATGGGTATTGGTGTTATTTCATACATATTCCTATTTACGTTCGGATGTCATCATTTAACGTACCTAATAGGCAATGTGGCCAACTAAAAAAGTTCAATGATATATTTTTTGCTGAAAGAACATTTCGACATTTAGTTGTTTTGGCGTTTATGTGTCGATGTGAATACATTCAATTATATCAATTTTCGTTCATTTGATATAGACCCGGATGTTACAGCTGCTCCCTCTCATCGGACTTTTGTGGATGAATTTTACTGCTGCAGGGATTTGGAGCTCAGGTAGAGTCTATGTGTGTGTGTGTGTGTGTGTGTGTGTGTGTGTGTGTGTGTGTGTGTGTGTGTGTGTGTGTGTGTGTGTGTGTGTGTGTGTGCATGTGCTCACGTGTGTGTGACAGAAAAAATTCAGTTGTTTTAAGAATTTTATTCATTGGGTTCCTGGTCTTTGTTCTTCGTTGTGTTTGCTGCTGTTGCTTTGCTTCTTTGCTGTAGTTTTTGCTGCTGTGGGATTATGGCCAGTGATCCCAATGTGGATGTGCCTAGTATTTTTAGAAATTCTACTAGGGACACTTCTCAATGTTTGCTGGATAATTATGTTACACACCTTCCTGAATCCAATCGTGAACAACTACAATCTGGACTTGCTGGTAATAGTAGTAGCAGAATAATAGAAAACCAGTCGACTGTGTGGGACAGATGGGAAGCTAAAAGGAACTACAGGTTATTTAATCCATTTTCAACTATTGGCAGAAGATATGACAATGCTGTGAATCCAGAATTTAAAAATATGTGTGATAAACTTGAGCAACTAATGAGAAAAGAAACTGCTGTTTTCTTAATATTCAGAGCCTGACCAAGTACTTAGAACTTGATATAACTCCTAGAGGTCTTAGAGCTTATAAAGCCCCTGCTACACCATTTGATTTAAAGAATGAAAATGACAAGTTGTTTTATAAGTGCTGAATTGCAGCAGCACATAATTGCACATTAGAGTGGCTCTCTAACCTTGTAGAGAGAGAGAGGGTGAAACAAACAGAGCTACAAACTGAAATTAGCAGCATGTGCAGCAAACGTCTGTACTTCTGGCTCTGAATCTGTAGACAAGCTGCTTATAGACATTAACTTGAAATTTAGAATCATTTGAGGAATAAATCTTGCAGAGACAAAAGAAAACGTTAGTCAGAGATACCCGGGACTATGACAATAGTACTGCCTTTGGGGGAAGAACTAATCGGAAACAAATAGAGGTCATGTGAGGTTTCAAGGAAGTGAATGAGGTGAGGAACGGCGTTCCTATTTTTCTGTTGGTAATACTTATAATACATCAACAGGGGAAGATGAACAACATGAAGGGGATGAATATCCAGAACTGCCAAGGGCATAAAAACCTGCAGAATTTCGTCAGACTTTTTTGAATGGGCCGAATGGCAGAATTGAAGAACCACCAAACAGAAAGATGCAGAGAGAGAACCAGTTTCCAAACCAAGGGCAGTCTAACCTCCCCGCCCACAAAAGAATTATTATGAGCGAACCAAGTGGTGAGAATGTTGGCTATGTTGTCAATTTGTCCGGATATGCATTTTCAAGCAGTGAACTTTCTGTGTTGAACTGTGGTCTGAAGTTTGTTCCCACTGTTATTCCCAAGCTATATGAAGTGAAAAAAGACATTTTTGGACTGGTTAGGCAATTACAATTGAAATGGATGTTTAATACTGTAAATAGTACTAAACAAAATCAATGTATTAATGCCAGTGATTCTACTATGGAAGAGAATTATATTTCTTGTGCTTCTGATGATGAATACAATACATACAGCTTATTTGATACTAGCTGTGTCAAAACACACAGCAGTTATGTTCCAGTTTTTTTTATGCTGACATTAGTTATTTTCATAAAACAATAGATTTTTTTGCTGAAACTGTATTAAATATGTTTTTAAATCAAAAACAGAATATTGTTTACAATTTACCTAGAGAAGAGTGGTCAGCATTAATAAATATGACTAAAAATGAACAGCTGGTTTTTAAATCTGCAGACAAGGGAAACAAATTAGTTATGATGCATATATCCCAGTATATGAAGATGTGCCATGAACATTTGGATGACAATTCAGTTTATTCAAAGGTAGATACAAGTCATTATTTGGGAGTCTTAGTTGAATTCAAATCTTTACTTAATAAAGGTATCAGGTTAGGTTACTTAACTGCTGATGATGTTCAGAAGAAGCTAACTATGAACAGTCATAGTATTACCACATTCTACAGTTTACCTAAAATTCACAAAAATATACAGGCCCCTCTGGGGTGCCCTATTGTTTCAGATAGAAATTATTTTACTTATAATCTAGGACAATTGCTGTATTTCCTGTTGCTACCCAAGGTAGTTTTATTACCTGCTTATGTTAAAGATAATTTTGATTTTTTAAGCAAGTTAAGGACAGTACAATGGACTAATAAGATGTACTGGGTGACTCTAGATGTGAAAAGTTTATATACTAATATTAAACATTGTCATGGCCTTGAGGCAATCAGATTTTTCATGGGGGAGTCACCCACTACAGAATATATTGTAGATTTAGTGCATTTTTGTTTAAAGAATATTTATTTTGAGTTTTATAGCCAAGTTTATCATCAGAAATGTGGAACAGCTATGGGGGCGGCTTTTGCCCCCGCATATGCTAATTTAACTATGGGCTTGTTTGAATTTGAATATGTTTATAGGAAAAGATTTTTTTTGCCAATGTGTTAAGTGTTATTTTAGATTTAGTGATGATTTAATTTTTTTATCTGAAGGAGAGGAACAGGAAGTGCAGAATTTTTTGGATGGATTACAAGTAAACATATTTAATTTTACATTTGATGACATCCAAATAGGGAAGAAGGTGTCCTTTTAGGATGCAGATTTGTTACTTAAGGAAGATGGAACACTGATTACAAAAGTACATAGGAAATTTCAGGGGATATATATTATTTGAAAGCAACAAGTTGTCATCCTAGGCATATGATTGATGCCTTACTTTATGGTGAATGCATACGTCTTTACAGACTATGCAGCGATAAACAAGATTTTTTAAGGGAGATAGATTATACTTTTGAGATGTTCAGAAAGCGTGGTTATGGTGAAGATATAATTGCTAAGGCATGGTCTAGATTTAATAAAGAATATATAGGAAACAACAACAGAAAATGGCAGTTTCCAAATTAAATAACAATACTGATTCTGGTTGTGCAATGTATTTTGTATCCACATATAATTGATTTAGCAATAGGCTTTATGAGATAGTACAAACACAGTGGCAACTGTTATCAAATGTAAACGTTGGAAGTTCATGGATGCCCAATAAACTTGTTGCTTCATACAGAGTGGGTAGGAATATTGACCTTTTTGGTGAGATCTAGGTTCTGCAGACCCAAGGAGGTCTTACATGAGTCATTAAGAATAAAAGGGACAGTAGGATGTGGCAAATGTAAGGCATGCAAATTTATTGTGCCTTATTTTGGACTCTCAAATGGTCGAAGATTTGAAGTTTGTGGGAATTATAGGTGTGACACTGAGAGCATTATTTCTGCCCTCAGCTGTCCCTGCAATAAGTTTTATGTGGGTGAGTCCAAAAGGGCTTTTAAAATAAAGTTATTAGAACATGTTTGTGATATATTAAATAAAAAGGAACAGAGCTCAGTGGCACAACATTTTTTTGCAAGCACATGGTAGTTCTGTTCAAGGTTTACATGCCACAATTTTAGAAAAAGTAGAGTGTGATTTTTTTTGGGGGGGGTGTCAGCAAGAATAAACTTTTTTTAAAAGAAGCAGTGCATATATTAAAGTTTGATACTTTGTTTCCAAAGGGTATGAATGTTGATTTTAATTGGCATGTATTATTTTAAATATTTTTTAAGTGTTCGATGGTATTACCTGATGACTTTATTGTTTACTTGCTTATTTAGCAGTGTATATAAACTAAGTGTGTGATATGAAGTAACTGTGTACTCCAAGAAGGCAGTGTATGCCGAGACGGCAGAGAGGAATAAATTTTATTCATTGGCTTCCTGGTCTTTGTTCTTCATTGTATTTGCTGTATTAAAAACTGAACCTGATTCAAATAATTTAAGTTGTGCTGTGCTCAGACTCTGTATCTTTAACCTATGGTTTATGCAGAAGCTCCCATTTAGTGCTAGAAAACACTAACATAAAGTATAATCTGCCATTCAGTTTCTTTCAATAAGTTTGTTTTTATATGGTTGGATTACAATTTGTGCTTAAGGCAAGATGCTGTGTCAAGTGCATGAATGATTGCAAACTGTGATTCCAAAAACATTTTACAGAGGAGGAATACAAATGAAATAACACAGAAATCAAAACTACTCATTTTAGAGTTCAGATTTCAAGTTTATTTAAGTGATTAACCTCTAAGCACTCCGCATACCAATAAAACATGAAGCATAAAGTGAATCGCTAAACTATACAAGAGATAAAAATAGTAATAAAACAGGCTGGCCCATTGTATCTCCAGTGGCATAGAGGGATAAAGCCCTGACTATGACTCAGCTGAACTATGTTTGATTAGCAGCTTGAGCAACTGATGGAGCAGCAGGGAGAGATGGGCATGCCTGTCTGGGGTGGGAGTGTGTTCTTTGCTGATGCTCCCATAAGGGAGTTTTGGTTCAAAGAGAGACGTTGCCCTTGAACATAAGCAATGAGAGTGGGAGGCAGGGCAAGGAAGTGGATAGGGCAAATAAAGACTCCACCAGGATGGAAGCAGAAATGGCCAAGCCCCCTGGATGTCCTTAGGATCCATGATCGGCCCCAGCAATACTGGAGAAAGCCCAGGGGTAGGAGACAAGCTGGTGGACCCAGAATGGACATGAGGCACTAGGGCTGAGCCAGTGATTTGAAATCCCAAGAGGGACCAAAAAAAAAAAAGTTTGCCCATAATAAGCCTGTTGCATTAAAAAATAAAATATGAGAATTATAAAACAAGTAAAAGTAAGTTAAGTGTTTATATATATATATATATATATATATATATATATATATATATATATATATTTTTTTTTTTAAGAAAAGATGATTTAGGGACCTTCTGAAGCTGCTTAGTTTAGGGAACTCCCTTATCTACTGTAGCATTAGATTCAAAAAGTGAGGAGCCTGAAAGATACATTAATGAGTACCCAAAACTCAAACTGTACCCATGGAACTTTCAGCAGGCATAAGATTGCATAATGGTGGGGATAGTAGGAAGGGCATGATGCCAGCAACACTGCAGGGTGTGGAAGGTCCATGTCATGTAGGTGTAAGTAAACCAGAACCCGAACCTTGCAGATGGTAAGAGACTGCAGATAATTTTGCTATTAAGTAGAAGTAAATGTATAGCAGAGTTTAGCACTAGCAGCCAAACAAGTACTGAGCTAGAAATTACATAAAGCAGAATGTTACAGTTATCCAGGTTGAAACAGACCATGACATAAACCGTCACAGGCATGCCCTTTGATGGAACAAGGCATGTGATATAGGCAGTGTTTCTAAGAAGAAAGCATGAGGACTATACAAATGACACTGGTTTTGTAGATAAACCATATATCCAGCTAACCTTCTGGATGTAGCAGGTATGCAACAATGTGCCAGTGGCAAAGAGCTGAGCAGGAGGTAATGAATAAGTATTGATTAGACAGAGAGTTGGTGTAGACTGCATGTCACATGTATGCACCACTTGTGAAGGTCACTGTTTATTTGAGAACCCCATTCCCTAAAGACCATGATAGACCAGTTATAACTGACATCTGGGTGTATTCCAGTTTCATATGGCAATTCCTGACTGTCATATGCAATCAGGGTTGGAACCACATATAGTTCTCATCACCATCAGCCGAGAGTCATGTAGTCATGGACAGATTTGTCAAGATAGTACTCTTCCCCAGAGTTCTTGGTGTGATCAGTCACATCCACATTGCTGTCACGACCACCACCAGTGGTGAGGATGATGAAATCTACACTAAATGGTAGGGCTGCCAGGCAGTGTGCAATGCCAGTGGAATACTAATTAATGTGTGTGTGTGCCCATTACTCTTGGAATGTCTATGATGCACATATCTGGAAGATATGATACATCATTAGTTTACAAATGGCTGGATGAGTAATTAGCCAGCCAAGAAGACCACATAATATGACAAGCAGGCAATGTAAGAGCAATAACAATGCTCCATGCCTAGCAGAAGCTTATTTACTATTATAGGTTAGATAACGGTTACCCTTTCACCCATGGATGGTGATCCCCGGGCCCCATTTGGAATCATCAAACCCTAGGAGGAGAAGAAATATTGTGTGGGCCATACTAAGAGAAAAACCTGACAACAGATTACATTCACTTACAGATAGCACTTGTAATGTAACTGGCTCATTCATATCAGAATGCATATTTTTACGGCTGTATACTATTTATTACAGAAACAATTTTGTTTCTGGATAACTGTAACATTGTTTTAACTTTTTTAATGAAAAACATGCATGCACATTCATATAAAGATATGCTTGCACATATGTTCTTTATGTCCCTGCTCTTGTTATCTGGGATATTTTCCATGTTTTCTGTTTATTATTCTTTTAATTTCTGAAATATTGATTACACTTCATATTTATTCAGAAAGCCTCTCGACTTGTATATAAAAAAGTTCTTCAGTAAAAATGTCAATTTTATCAGTAAACCTGCAAGTGATCACTGGGATGCAAGAAAGTGGGGATGGCATCAAGGTAAAATGTGAATCTTGGATTGGCAGACATCTATCATAAACCACAAAGATGCATTTGCAGTTACACTAAAAAAACTAGGATGTGACAATTGTATTCCCTGACCTACTGTCACCAAGCTGAAAAAAACAGCAGGCATTATACTTTACAACATGAAGAGCAGCAGGCAGGACTTCCGCGCATGTGTCTGGAATTCCTATCGGTGTAAGACATATTGTATTATTTTCTTATCTATAGGTCATTAATATTTAGAGGTTACTAAGTCATTATTGACAGTTCTGCACCATTTTTCCAGCAGTATATAATTTTTGATTCACAGCTGATGTGATTAACCCCCTTACAGGACACAAAACTTCCATTTATAAACACCTGTTAGAATGAGGTACCCTTATTTGCAGATTTTATGGCAGTAAAAAGCATTTTGCAAATACATAAATGTTACAGAACCACTGCATTTTAGCCAGACAATAATAATCCACACAATGAAATAAATACTGCATTTTTTTTTATTTAACAATTTTTATGTAGGCCAAGGATGCTTTGTAAGAAATTATCTTTGAATGCTGTCAACCATCAGAGACAAGGATTTTACTAAATTTATTCTTCAGTGAGAAATAAATACCTGATGCTACTAGCCACACTACGTTCTAGTTGGCCAGACCCTTTCATGTTGGCCCCGCCCATGCGGCTGTGTCCTGCAGCCCTCCTTTGATTTGAAGTCACCAGCCACCACTGCTTTAGTAGGCAAATAAAGTGATACTGTATCTTCAGTTCTCTAAGAATTTATCACAGTTTATTATGATCCAATACAATTCTTTACTGTAGTCAATAAAATAAAATTTATTTTTTTACAGGCATGGTAATAATTTCTGTATTATTCACCAGATGTTGAAAATTTGAATTCTGGCTGCTATCTATCTTCTAAAATCACCTTATACATCTGGCAGTACCCTGCCTATATATTGCTGGAGTCAACCTTGTTGGATCGTAAACATTATACTGCTAGCATATGAAACAACTACATTTCTTTGTTAATTTGAGCACCCGTTAGCATTCTCTTTTTTTTTGGTGAGTTAAAATATAAATTGAATAATTGCAGTCTGACAGCTACTGTTGTGTTTTTTGGCAAATTATGAGTAACACATTAACAGTATAATTTTGTAGAATTTTATACAATTCAACTGGCATTCTAACACTTCCAGCAGTCTTATTATTAGCAAGCTTTCTGTGTCCCACGTGAATTCATTTCTGCAGGATCCCTGGCTCTAAATCAGACAGCACCTTATATTTATCAATATTGGTAGGGTCCTTCATATTTAGATCTTCTGTAGAGGCTTGACACCTTTTGTTAATATCTTCTACTTTTGATAAGTCCCTCTCATCTTTATATTTTATGTTGACAGTTTTAAATGTAGGTTCCCTTTGGCATTGTTAATCTTCTAGAAGTATTCTGTTGTCTTTATCATTTCTGTTATCTTCCTCCTTCTATTTGTACTGCTCATTTAAATATACCTCCTTCTCTCTCCTTCTTATTCTCTGGAACTCTGCATTCAGTTTATTATTTTTTTTCTCTATTGTTGTTGCATTTTCTTGACACATTTCTTCAGTCACTTCTAAAACCTTCATTGACAGCAATTTGATCTTCTTAATATTCACTCTATTTGGCATATTTTTGTTAACACCTCCTGGATTATGTCTCAAACTTACATCCATCAAGTCTAATAATACATATTCATATGGAGTATTATTGAAATCCAGAGAGCCTTTCTGGTGTCCTTTAATTTTATTCTAAAGTTTGTTATGAGAAGCTGATGCTTCAAGGCACTGTCAGCTCCAGGTATTATTTTTGCTATCTGTATAGAATTATTCCATCACTGACTGTACAGTATATATCCATTCTGATTTCAATACTGATTATTTGATATCAGTGCATAAAGACGGCACAGTGGTGCAGTGGTAGCATTGTTGCCTCACAGTCTCCAGTTCAATTCTTGGCTTGATTGCCTTCTGTGTGGAGTGTGTATGTCTTCTCTGCATTTGTGTGTTTCCTCCCATGTTACACAGACATGTATCTGGAATGTGTTTCTCTGGGCCTCTGCTGAAAATTGGCTTTGCTCTAAGTTGAACTTTCCTGGTAAACAAATGTCATATAAAAAGAAATAAGTAAAGCTATCTCTTTGGTAGCTGAGACTGATTCAATTAACCAGTGATTTATCTTGGTAGGATTCTACTAGTTATTGCTGTGTTTCATTTTGTACACAAGGGTTGAACGTGCCCCTTTCAGCTGTACTTTGACTATCAACTTTAGCATTCCAATCACCTATGTTGTATGAAATAGCTTTTTTAGACTTATATCTAGAATATGTTTCAGATCCTCATAAAATTGTTCAATTTCTCCTCTTCTGTATTTGTATTTGGAACACAAACTAGTACCACTGTTATTTAATATACTTGCCTGGAAGTCTGAGTGAAATAATACTATCATTTTGGGCTGTAATCGAGTTCTGACTTTGACACCTTTTTACTGAATATAAGATCTGCTTAATTCCTTTAAAATCTGTGTCAATAATAGAAGATCTGATTATCCATTTTTAAAATGACCCATACCATTTCCTTCACTAATTTCTAACATGGCAGTATTTATTTTTGTCATCTCATCTTTAACAGCATCACATTTACTTTGGTTCACAACTCTCACATACCAGATTCAATGCTATATAAACCTTTGCAACAGCTAACTTCACTTTTATCACCAACCACCTCAGCAGATGTATGCATACCTGTCAACTGTACAGATTTTTGCCTCATATTTTTGGTTCATTTCTCATATGCTTGTGGTTTTCTAGCAAATCATTGGCAAATCACTCAGGGTTTAAGTCAGAAAATAATGACAGACATTTGAATTTCAGACTTCATACCCTTCAGAAAAATCCGTGCTGATGCAAAACCTGTTATTCTATCAACTTTCCAAGTTTGTAAGAGGAATATTTGTCCCCCCATTATTTATGGCTTTGTTCAGATTTTTTGCTCTAAGAGGTTGAGAGGTATGGGTGTGTCTCATCTTGGCTTTAATCCTCCTATGTAGTAAAATCTAGCACTAGCCCTATGTGTCCTCCTGTCTTCCTTATTTGTCTGCTGGGCCCCTTCAGACCCCTAATCCATTTGTGCCACTTCAGCATGTTGCTGTGTGCTTATGTCCACAGGGTTTTCTTGGTAAAAAATATTGGGGTTGATTGCCATTAGCTTCTCCAGTGGGCACTTTTTAGTATGACTCTCTCTCTCTCTCTCTCTCTCTCTCTCTCTCTCTCACTCTCTCTTTCATGTCCAGCCTGCCTTGACTGGCCGTATACAGTATAGCTCATAACTTCATTGAGATACACAAGGCTGTTCACAAGGAAGTGTTTCAGATGGGGGCAGAACACACACACACACACATATATATATATATATATATATATATATATATATATATATATATATATATATATATATATATATTCAATTCTATGTAATTGCAATATAAGGCTATCTTATTATTGGTTCTGTCAATAAATCCTCATTAAGTGAGCCCTACAGATCAGAGATGCCAATTATTTGTGTCCTGATTCCTAAGCAGTAGTTTTCCATGTTGTAAGCAACTAAATGGATTGCTTTGTTAGAGACTGTGCAAAAACAATGCAGGGGTACCAGTCAGTATAATATAGTATTGTTTGCCTTTCTCCATGTTTGTGATTTCAGAATCAGTTTATATAGTATCAGATGGTGTTGGAATGCAGCTCCCATGGGAGGTAAAGGAGGGCTTGCCCCTTAGAAATCTGATAGTTTTGGTTTAAAGATTAGCTGTGTAGGTAAGCTTGTTTTTACATTTTTATTTCCATGGTGTGTGGCTACTTGGTAACAAGTGTTTTTGATGTGTGCATGGTCACTCTGAGTGGTTGGCAGTTACTGAGGATTCCATGTAGAGTCACTTATTAAGTGCCCTGTATTTGTGAATATATATCATATGCATGTGTGTTTATGTAAATGTGTAAGCAGAGATATAGTTATCCTTAATAAATGAAACTCCTTGCAAGATAAAGATATTGTACGGCAACTATCCTTACCAGCCATTGTTTTAATTCTAAGGCATCTGCACAGCTTCTATTCAGCAATGGTCCTTCAGGAGATCTGCACAAATGCATGTTGTTTAATGCATATGCCACTGCATAAACTGAATTATATGTACTGTATGCAAGTCCAAAATTATTCAAGTCATACACATTAGTGGCAATGGTCTGCACGTTTTCCTTGCCAGTACACTGTGGAATTTCTGTAGATTCTATATTTTCTTTGTTAGTCAAATTACCCCACTTGCAACCAAATGCTTCTTCCCAAAATGCTTTAATGAAAATATCATCCATGGATGTAGACGGATGGATATTATTAAGATATTCCTTGAAACCTGGAATGTCACCTTGACGAAGTGCAAATCCAATGCTACCTCTTAAACTTTTGTTTATATTTTTGGTAAGTCAGGTGACATAAACCAACTTGTTCGACCTATCCATACTTTGCCACTAATGTTCTGGGTAGCCACTTCTTCCATTAAAGCTACGGCATGCTGGAGTCGTGTATATACCACAATGACTGTTGAAGATGTCTTTTTGATTAGTGCAATAATTTCAAGAATTCTTTCTCTGAAATTATTCACTGGGATCAACTCAAAGAAACTGAAACAGACTCCTGCCTTTAAAAATTCGGATGTTATAAACTGATTTGTCTCTTGAAAATAAATATTATCTGTTGCTACATATCCAACCCAAGTCCATTGAAAATAAGTTAAAAGCTTCAACAGGGCTAAATTCTGAAAATCATCCTTCGGCACAGTCCTGAAGAAAGAAGGGAACAGGACTTTGTCACTCATAAGTGTATAGGCCACAGCATAGCTGATCTGAAAAGAAAAATGTGCAATAAGCATACCGCATTTTTCTGATAAATGTAAATACCACATAACCATTTAAATACTTATTTTGTACAGCATTTTCTTTTTTTCTTAAAAACTCTTTATTTGGTTTTAATAAGACATCAAGATTTAAAACAGTGTATAACATGATAAACAATATAACTATTTACAAAACTCCATAACAAGAATATTTATATATTCTAAATAATTAGTACTTTTCCAGTAAGTCATTGATTTTTTGCCAAGGTATGTACTGATGAGTTATTTCTAAAGTTCGTATTTTTATAGCTGACAACTCATTTTTACAAACAGTCTTAGCTAAGCACACAAATTCACCAAATGCTAATTCAGTTTTACATTTCGAAATTTTCGTTATAACTTTTCTTGCAATGACAAGTATCACCCAAAAAGATGTATTTGAGAAACAGGTACAGGCGCTGGAATTAGGGCATTAAATAGTATCAGAAGTCAGCAATAATGCAATTGGTTGACCACAAAACCTGAGAAAAGTTTCTAAAATCACTCCAAAAGGAAGTCACCAACTTGCAATCCATTTTCACGTGTAACCAATCCGCATTAAGAACTTTCATTTTTTTTTTGTTTAAATATTTGTGTAATTTTATGAGGTGTAAGGAAGACTCTATGCAGAAATTTCCATGTATAGATTTTCCAATAAAGTGAAGATGTTGACCTTCCTGTAGATTTTAAGAATAACTTTTTATTTAGTTCTGAAAATGATTCACTGTTAATTTTTGTTGAGAATTGTACAGCATTTTCAGTTGTGTTGTATACTTCTCTAGAAAATGAAGTTGTTCATTGAGATTTGATTGGTTAAAGACCACATAACTGAACCTAAAGTGGCTAGAATCTGATGAGTAACTGCAATGTCTTATAATGTTGTTTTATCTTTTGTAACCCTACTCCCCTAAAGCTGGAGGACACATCTTATATCTTATCTCTTTTCTTAAATCAGATATTCACAAACCGTAAAGAATGTTATAATGTACTGATATCAAAATTGTCATACAATTGATTAGTCTTGATCAACAGTGAGTCATGCATCTGTCCATCTATCTGTATGTCTATCTGTTGATCTTCTATTTATCCATGTATATAGTGCACTTATATATAGGAACACTGTGAGACAGATTCATAAAGGAACAATGGCATACTGCTTTGTTATTCTGTGCTGAATGCTAATGAGGCATTCTGGAGTATAGGCATATGATAATCAATCATTTGCTCTGTCCTCAGAACCACATCCAAGAAGCCATCTATGCAGCTGAGTGATTCAAAAAAGTGCTCAGTCATGTACATTAGCATGGCCACCCCCACCATATCGTAGTACTGACCATGGTCAAATGCTGGAGATGATCATGGTGGTTGGGGGGATCACAAGACAGCAGGGCTTAAGTTTAAAGTGCTATAATGGCACCAACATGAACATAGGGAAATGAGGGAGTACACTAGGCACCATGGATTCATTCCTAAAGTGCCATACTGGCATCAACATTGCTACTGGGACCAGGGGTGGGGGGAAGCCACTATACCACCAGGGATAAAGTGAAGTGTCATTATAGCACACAAATCATAAGGCAGATCAGGGGTGTGGGGAGCCACAGGATACCAGTGATAATTGTTTAAAGTCCTGTACCAGCACCAGGGTTATTATGGGAATCATGGGTTGGGGGATGCACAAGACACAAGTGATTACTCCATCAACTGCCCTAAGGCACTGACCAGCGTAATGGTGATAGGTGAGACCAATGGACACACTGAAAAGGACTGTAATGGCACCAGTGGTAGAATGGGGTTTGGGTGGGCTGGGGGGCACTGGACACTAAGAACAAGTGGCATAGTAGTACATACTTCATATGGGTGATTAGGTGTGGGGGGGCAAACCACTAGACCACCAGGGATGGCTTCTTAAAGTGCTGTAACACCACCATTAATGTAACAAGGATCAAGGGTAGGAAGGGTACACTAGACACCAGGGCATAATACATACATGCTGCAATGGCACTGAAGTATTATAGGAATGGTGGCAACCATGAGAAGGTAGAGAAAGGTACAGGGTGCGTGTATGTGTGTGTGTGTGTGTGTGTGTGTGTGTGTGTGTGTGTGTGTGTGTGTGTGTGTGTGTGTGTGTGTGTGTGTGTGTGTGTGTGTGTGACATTGACTGCAGAGGGGACTTTATTGCCACCATGAGCAGCAAGTTACTACTGCAGCATGCAGACCAGCCATAATCAGCATGTTGCTGTATCAACTGCAATTCAATGGATGCGCAAATTACCTGGCAATGAGGCCTTGTGACTAGCATATTACTGAATCACAAATGGGTGTATCATACTGGAATGGCCTCCTGGGAAACAGGTGGCTCCTTTTTGGGAGCCGTGAATTTCCAGGTGCATGTGGTCAAACTGCCTTTTTGAATGACAGTTATTGACATCTACCTAATGAACCTCCTGAATGGGAGAATGATGAACCCCCCCCCCCCTGCAGGACCAATATTAAAGCCTGTTCCAGAGTTATAGAGTAGGTTGTACGTAGGAGAAAGCACAGCTGTATAAGTAAACATATCACAAAAACAGATGTTTTGAGAACATAAAGTTGTATAAATAAACATATCATAAAAACAGATGTTTAAGTGATCACTGCAGTTATATTCTAGTAATCATATAGCAGCCAGCTATTTTCAAAGCCTTCAGGACACCTTCCATTAGCCCAAACCATTAGTCAGCTCAAGCTGAGCTGACTAAAAGACAGGTTTGGACACCAAGCAATTCAGAGCTTTCATGTCAATGGAGAGAGGGAGGCTAAAAGGACAATACTAGGAATAGTGCAATAAAAAGTCCATACCCTGGAATAAAACATCATCTTCTTTCAGCTGTTCCCTTTAGGGGTCGCCACAGTGGATCATCCATTTCCATTTCTTCTTGTCCTCTGCATCTTGCTCTGTCACACCAACCACCTGCATGCCCTGTCTCACCACATCCATAAACCTTATCTTAGGCCTTCCTCTTTTCCTGTTACCTGGTAACTTCATACTTAGCATCTTTTTCCCAATATACTCAGCATCCCTCCTCAGCACATGTCCAAACCAACGTAATCTTGCCTCTCTTGCTTTGTCTCCAAACCCTCCAACCTGAGCTGACCCTCTAATATACTTATTCCTAATCCTGTCCACCCTTGGCAAATCTTAACATCTTTAACTCTGCCACATCCAGCTCTAACTCCTGCATTTTTGTCAGTGCCACTATCTCCATCCCATATAACATAGCACCCTGGAATAAAACAAATACTGAAAAAAGGAGGATGGAAGCAGGGAGAGTATCTACTGCAGCAGTGATCATTTTAACATCTACTGTTATGGTAATTTACTTACACAACTGTACTGTGTTCATCATTACGATCATTGCTGCTGTAGCCTAAACTACATGGATGAATTGCTCTAGCTTAACATGACTGTGGCGAGGAGGACAAATGACAGTCTAGGAGCCTCTGCATAATGATCCTAGCAAAGCCTGTCCTTGACCTGAAGAAAAAAATCTATTTTATTCTGCATTGTAAAAGTGTGTTGTTTCTAGAATACTTCTAAAGTCCAACCCTTTCCAAAAAGCCACAGGTGAAGCCAAGGCCACAATAGCGTGAACCTTGACCTTGCCTGGAATTTATTTGTTGTGGTGGGTATATGAAAAGATAATAGCATAAAACAACAATTTTGAAATAGTCTACACTGACACAGGCTGTCCTTTTTTTCCTACATTTACAAGAAATGAGCAACTGATCAGAAGTTCTGAAAGATTTTGTCCTTAAGATTGTATTTGAGTTGTCTGTGGACATCTAAGGTATGGAGTATCCTTTCTCCTTCATTTTTAGGATCTGTAAAGAAGACAGTGAAATGGATATCTTATAATAAACCTGTTTAGCACTTTAGACATAAATGAAGGATTAGTTCTTAAGGAAACTCTATCTTTATTAATAATGAGATAAGGTTGACCCACCATGAGAGCTCGCAACTCAGATACTCGTCTTGCAAAGGTCAGAGCAATAAGTAAGACTGGTTTCAAGAGCCATGATTCATTTTGATGACCTGGTTCAAATGGAGCAAGAGTTTTCTTTTCTAACACAAAATTACGACCCCCAAGGAGGAGCCACCAGTTTCTTAGGAGGCTTCTTACCCAAGACCACTTTCACAAACATTTTCAGATAAAGTTGCATTGAAAGAGGAGGATTCATGGGCAAATATGCTGAAATTGCTGACACATGAACTTTGACTAAGGAGTAAGACAGAACATAGGATAGTAACTCACATAAATTCTATAGAACCAGAGAAAACCTAAGCCTCAATGGGTGATGGTTCCTTTCTTGGCACTAAATAAAAAGTATTTTCCATTTGCTAATATATAATTTCTAGTAGTACTGTAGAAGGCTTTCTTGCCATCATTAATACCAGTGGCAATTCCTCAGAAAAGGGTGCCTAAAAAGGATTAAAAACTCTGTCATCTAAGCAGTTTGGTGTAGTTGTCTGGGGTCAGGGTGTATCAAACACCCCTGGTCTCATATAAGTAAATCTAGTCTGTAAGGAAGCTGGTGCTAATTGTCCCTGGCCATTTCCAAAAGAAGAGAGAACCACTGTTGCCTGAGCCAGAAGGGAGTCACCACAATGATTTTTGGGGAGTCCTTCTGAAGCTTCAGAATTACCCTGGATATTAGTGGAAAGGTTAGAAAAGCATACACAAATATTCCTGTCTAAGGAAAAGAAAATGCACCCCTTCTTCCAGGCTTTCTTGCTTTGAATTCTGGAGCCAACTGATTGCTGTGAGTGGAGGCAAGTAGATCTATTTCAGGTTTTAATAACAGCTGTTTCAGTTCTTGGAAGACTTCTGGATTCAGTTTCTATCCATAAGGGTCTATCCCGGTATTGTTCAACTTGTCTGTCACACAGTCTTTCTCTGTCAGTAGGTAAGATGCCTGAAGAGTGAGATTGGACTGAGAAGCAATATCCCAGGCAACTATGGCTAGTTTGTACAAAAGGATAATATCTATTTCCCCTTGCTTGTTTATGTCCGCCTTAACTGTGGTGTCTGTTTGTAAACACCTGAAAGGGTCCAGGGATCAATGGATGGTTAACAGAATTAAAGCCATTTATAAGCGCTGACATCTCTTTTATGCTTATGGTTTGATCTGTCATTTTTGTTCCAAAGACCTTCCACTTTTATTCCCATAGATAGTGCTACCCAAGCAAAGCCCTGGATTCTGAGAAATTTGGAGTCTCCACCACAAAATTCCCTTTTCACAAATCCCAAATCTAGAATCTGAAATCTCAGGGGATGATGATGCTGGGACAATAGATAGTTCAGGTACCGCTGGACTTTTCTAATGTGGACTCCTGCAAGAGATATCTTAAATGCCATGAGATCCAGAATCTTGAGAAGTTTCTTGACTGAGATAATAGTCTGAGTAGACAACCTCAGGAATAGATCTAAACACAGCTCTATTTTTCCTGTGAAAAAAGCTCTTTGAACTGAGGTGTCCAGAAAACAATCCTGTGAGAAGAAATCTGACAAAACTTCTGTATATTCTCTTGGAATCCCATTCAGTACAGGAGAACCTTTGTTCAACTGAGCGATTCTTAACACTTTGGAAAAAAAAAGACTGCAAAGATAAGCAAGTCATCTAAATATTGACAAATGTGAATACTTCTCAATCTGCAGTAGGCAATCAAAGAAGCCAGACATTTTGTGAATAACTCTGGAGTAGCATCTAGCAAATAGCAATGTAGACAACCGATAATATGAACCAGATGCAAAAAAACAAAGGAAACATCTGTAATCTGGATCTATAAGACTGTGATGAAATACATATTTTAAATTTAAAGTCACTAGAAAACTCAAATGGGTAATAAACGTTAACAAGTTGTAGACAGACAGTACTTTGAGCTAGGGTCACAAGCGGATTTAGTAAGGAAAGATCCAGAGCAAGTCTCCAAGAATCTTTTCATTCTTTCTTTCTTTCTTTCTTTCTTTCTTTCTTTCTTTCTTTCTTTCTTTCTTTCTTTCTTTCTTTCTTTCTTTCTTTCTCACCAGGAACACCCTGTAATAAAACTTTACCTCTAACTGAGAAGGAACAGCTTCTTTCACCTACTCAGCAAGCATATCACCTATCACCTGATACCCCTCCATCACAAATAGCCGAAAACTTTTACAAGTACTTCATAAAATAAGCACTTCATAA
This sequence comes from Protopterus annectens, assembly GCF_019279795.1. Taxonomy (NCBI): domain Eukaryota; kingdom Metazoa; phylum Chordata; order Ceratodontiformes; family Protopteridae; genus Protopterus; species Protopterus annectens. The sequence goes on from NC_056751.1 coordinate 803,124,733, forward strand.
AATCAATTTTGTACCTACTAACTAACACCCCTAATGCTGCCCCCCACCCTTTAACCTTTTCAGATGTCATCCCCAGACCATCAACTATTTCTAACATGGTCATTATTAACCCCCTACGCAAAGAAAATCATACAAACCCTATTTTCATTTCAGCCCATACCCACTGACACCATTAAGAAACTGCTACAAAAATTAAAACCCTACTGTATTTCAGCTGACAATCTTACACCACACTACCTCAAACTGGCTGCTAACTCAGTCACCTACCCAATCAGTATCCTTATAAATAGGTCTTTGTCTGAATCAGAAGTACCTACCATATGGAAGCAATCTCACATCACCTCCATCCAGAAAGGCGGCACTCTTTTGATCTGTCCAATTTCCATCCTATATCCATGTTGTCACCCATATCCAAAATTCTCGAGAGAGGTATCCATCAGCAGGTAATACAATATCTATTGCAAAACAACATTTTAACCAAAACCCAACATGGCTTCCGACCTAGCCACAGCACAACTACAGCCCTTTTATCTTTTATAGACACCATGAACAAGGCCAGAGATGCAGGATGCTATACAGCCTCAGTATTCCTTGATCTCTCCAAGGCATTTGATACAGTGTCTCACCCCTTATTTTTGAACACACTGTCTAACTTAGGCTTTTCACATAACACAGTAAAATGGTTTCAGAGCTACCTCAAGGATCGTAAACATGCAGTGAAATGGTCCAACAAACTCTCACCCTTTCTCCACAACCCTACTGGAGTTCCCCAAGGCTCCATCCTAGGACCTCTACTCTTCAACATTTTCACAAACAACCTTCACACTGCCTCTCACCCTGGGACCCTCATTCAGTACGCTGATGATTCCACCATAATCTGTAATGTTCAATCACTACCAGAACTTCTTTCAAAAACTCAACAGTCATTTACTGCAGTTGAATCCTGGTTAAGAAATGCCTAACTCTTTCTTAATCCAAAGAAGACAAAACTAGTGCTCTTTCATCCCAAAAGCACCTCCCTTGTCACTGATCATTTCAACATCCTTGCATCTGACACCACTGTCATAGAAATAGTGCAGGAAACCAAACTTCTAGACATTATCATTGACAATAAACTTTCATTTGACCCCCATATACAGCAAAATATAAAGAAAACTCATCAAAAACTGAGACTCAAATAGAAGCAAACATTTCTTTACTGCAGCAACCAAAACTATTTATTTATTTTATTGTATTTATTTTACATTTGTCTACCGGGAAAGTCCGACTGGACACATGTCCTTTTTCAGTGGAGGCCCAGTGAGAAAAGCTCCAAATTACAAATAAAACACACAAGGAATAATATGTATACAGATAATACAAACAGGAATAACTTCATTTTTACTTCCCTCCCTTCTTTATGGTGCCTGTAGACTAACTAACTTACAAACTTCTACCCTAAGCAAGATGGAATAGTGCTACAACAAAGTTGCAAAATTTACCACAAACTCTAAATATCACACACACACACTACTGTAAACCTCTCCTAGAATTAAACTGGCTTGAACTCCCCAACCAACTTGCCTTTATTCAGCTCTCCACCTTGCACAACCTTATTTTCAAGCCTGCTGCCTGCCCTGCACTAGCCAGTCTAGTCTAGCCAGTCTAGTCACACCTTACACACAAATCAATCCCTATGAACAGAAGACAAAAATCTCTTAGCTATCTCAAAACCCACAAGAAAACCAGGGCACTCTGTATTCATACTCTGTCTCTATACTTTGGAATTCACTCCCTCTAGCTACCAGATCTATGCCTAGCCTAACCCATTTCAAAGCCTCTAAAAATCAACTCAAAAATACTCTGTGCCTGTATAAAGCCTGCCTAATGTTAAGCTCTTCCTCTTCTTCTACACTAGCCTCGTCCTCCTCTTCTGTCACATTTCAGTCCTTCGCAGACTGCAAGATCTTAAGGCTCTTCTAACTCCTTCTCTGTTTCTATACCATATCCTTCAGCTACTGCTCAGGCTGTAATGCTTCTATTCTTCTTAAGTCTCTCTCACTATCTATCTGCATCACTAACTTTCTGGCTGCTACTTTCCTAACTGAAACTAACATTCTGTTTTTCATGTACTATAACAAACAATGTCACACATTGCACTACCTATGTACTATTTTTTGGACATTATCTACATCACGTATAGTGAGAGTGACTATTATTGTCTACAATGTTTAACTCTACAGAATTGCCTAGATGTGTAGTATATATCGTAACATCTTGTAACATAGTTTGTTCTTTCAACTTATTTTTGTTTAGTATTTCTAATGTAATTTGCATTGGATTGGATGTGGAGGTTTTCTCCCTGGGCATCTGCTGAAAATGGGTTCTGTAGACCCAGTCAGACTACTCCGGTAAACAAATGTCAAATATATAGATAAATAAATATCCTTAATGACAGGAGGGGAAAGATGAGACTGGTATGATGGATGAGGAAAAATCCCAAGTAGAGGAGGATAAAACTCCCATTGACATCCACACCTTTGATGGATAACTCTCAGAACCCATCTTTCTGTAACAATCTGTTGCCAACAAGAGAAATGAAAGTTCATACTTTATGGAAGCATTAAGGGAGTGCCAGTGTGGAATAGGGAAGGGAATTATCTCATATAGTCATTCATAATCATTAGACTATTTGTTCTGGAAGGTTCCTGCTTTCTTTTTGGAACCTTCCTGCCATTGCTTTTTAAACATCTGTTTGCCAGCAGATAACCGGGGCTGTTTATTCTGCTTTGTGAAGAAAGTAGTAAAGGGAGCTTTGAATCCCTTTGGAAACTTGGAGAAGGTGGGCTGAAAAATCTCGAGAAATCCCCGAGAGATCCCCTGAATCAGCTTTCCTCTCTCATCACAGGTTTTAATTACCTCTCCAGCAAAAGATCCAAAAGGTAATTCTCAATCCAGGGGGGGATTCCAAATTCCATTCCTGACATCTCCTGGTGGCTTATGAAAATACAGCTAGGCAAACCTCCTCACAGAAAGTTCCAGTGTCAGCAGCCCTGGGAGCCATCAAGAGATCATATGCATATTTCAAACAGAAGGTAGTTACTTGAGACACAGAAGAAACCAACTTACACAAAGCAGATTTCTCCTCACGCGATGAAACAGATGCCAAAATATTTCTCACAAGCAGCAAGCATAAGTTTCGACATATGAGCTTTACAGTTGGGAATTCTAAAAATAAGTCATGCACTGGAATACATATTTCCCATAAACTTATCAAAAGCTTTTACATCCTTGTCAGAGGAAGAGGGATTAATATTATACAAATGTTTAGCAGAAGCTGAATTCACTAAAGCAATGGCTGATGGGTCAAACCTGTGATGAGTGTATAAAAACTTAAAAGACTGAGGCAGTTTGCATAATCTATCTGTTTTTTAGGGGCATCATGCTGACTGATAGGGAAGTTGCAGGCTGTGAGAAAACCATCCTCCAAACAGACAGAACAGGAGGAACAGGAGTAGGTTCTGGAAATTCCATTTGTACCAAATCATAATACCCTTTAAAATGACTTGCCACAGGCACACTCTCCTCAGAATCCAAATCAGAATTCTGTGTAGACAACACAAAATCTGTGCCTTCAGAATAATTTTGAGGTTCTCATTCAGAAGATGCTGAATCCTTTATTTTACCAGAAACAGCCATACAGTAAGGGTCAAAAGCCTACACTAAACTCTGAGCTCAACTGAATAAATTGATCCTGCCCAGAGTAACTGAATCAGGAGAAGACATATTTTTCAGACCCCTACCACATGCTCACCATCCCTTCCAGATCCAATCATGCTGGTGATGTATGTAGCAAAACAGAGATCATGTCTTGATAAATCAACTGGATTCTACATTGTATTCAGATCTACTGGAGTCTAATATATTAACATATGTCCGACCTGCAAAGCAATGTTGCCTGTTAAAGAACCCAGCAATAACTGTACAAGAAACACTGCCAAAGAAAGGGGCACCGTTTTATCTATTGGACCTCTACCTAAACTGTAATACTACTATTACCTGTCCAATGGCATCGTGCTTCACCATAACATTCCAAACTTTGACCCTTCCCTCCTAGCTCCTGTAACATAATTTACAACTAAATTTTTATTTTTATTTTGTAAACACCTAGCTAACAATCACACATTCACTTAAATAATCAGAGCTGTAAGAAGAGCAATTACAGATTGTTTTTCAATAGACAAATAGCCTCGACTCTGCTCAACCTGCTCTTTTTGCACTCGCGCCTCTCAGCTTCTCTCTGCTCCCCTACCCTACACCAAAATCCCATCCTCCCCCCACTACACCTACATTTATATCTACACATACCCCATCCACAATCTCACAAACCAAACTCCTCTCCTTAATTTACTCCGCCCACCCACAAACATCTAACAGCCAATTAAATACAACATCTCCTAACACCCTCCCACAACAACCTCCTAAACTATTACAACACCAGATAAACTCCAGCCCTCTATCAAACATTATACTACACAAACTATTAAAGCCTGTCTTATATCAGTTTATCACCAATGCCATTCCTATTGTCTTTCACCAAACTGCCCCTATCACCCAAGATGATAGTCTTATCCTGTCCAGCCTCACTTCAAGTTATCCTAGACCTCACTACAGCAATATAGGTTCATAGGTTCATAGGTTTATACTAGGCTATCTGCCCCAAGGCATTTATAAGCCTAGCCTGAATTTTTGTGGCTTACGCCACCCCTTATATGAAAAAATACTGTACCCATTAGTTTGTTGTGCCTCTGTCCAGCAGTGACACAGAGATGATTCCCGGGGTAAACCTACGATCTCCCATCCACAGGTCAAGATTTCTCTTGAACAGAGCCAGCAAGGTGCTCTGCCTCACATGGACCGGGACTCTATTCCACAGCATAGGGAGTCTCTGAGTGATAAATCTATCCCTCCAGCACATCCTATTTATATCCGTGCTAAGGTTTAAGTCGCTTGCTCTAGTGGTTTTGGTGGATTTGGATTTTTTGAGGTGGAGCATGTCCATTAATTCCGGGTTGGACATGGCCTTGTATGTCAGGCACATGTCACCTCTGAGCAGACGGTATGCGACTGAATAGAGCTGGAGTTTCTTCAATCTGGCAGCATATGACAGATTTTGGAGTCCCTTTATCCTTTTGGTGAGAAACTTTTGGGGTCTCTCCAACTGCTGCAGATGTCGGGCGAGATACATCCCGAATGGGGCATTGTACTCGATCATTGGTCTGATAAGTGAAGAGTACAGGGAACAATGACCTCACTAGATCTGGATGTGAATCCCTTCATGATCAGGTGGGCAATGTAGAAGGTCTTTCTAACCACTTTAGCAAAGTGAGTGTCAAAAGAAAGGCCACTGTCAACCTGGGTCCCCAGGTCCCTGATAACCTCTTCTGTGCTTAGTGGATTGCCACCTATATGGTAGCTTGGGGTTACCTTGTTTTTCCCAAAGGGTATGACTATACATTTTTTGGCATTTAACTTCAGGCCATGGCTCTGGCACCAGCTATCTGTTTCTGTGAGTCCCTTCTGAAGGATATCCGTGTCCGATGCACTTTCCGCTATGGCGCCCAGTTTGCAGTCGTCTGCAAACTTTGTCAGCCAAAGACCTCCCATGTTGGCCTGTACTTCTGAGAAGTAGATGCCGAACAATAGGGGGCCAAGGACCGAGCCCTGTGGGACACCACTTGTGACCGGCTTGGAGTCTGACATAGCGCCAGCAACTCTAACCCTGTGGGTTCTGTACTTAAGCCAGTTTGCAACCCATCTTGTGACATATGGGTTTACATTTAAGCTGGTAAGTTTTTTTACAATACCCGAGTGGGGTATTGTGTCAAAAGCCTTTGCAAGGTCAAGGTAGGCTGTATGGACTGCCTTTCCCTCATCAATGGCCTTGGTGACTGTTTCGAAGAAGTCGACCAAGTTCAAAAGGCATGATCTTCCCTTGACAAAGCCAAACTGCTTCGGGTCCAATGTCTGCAAGTCCCCTATATCTTTGTTTATGAGCTCCATTATGATCCTCTCCATAGCTTTGCAGACTAGACTTGTTAAGCTTATGGGGCGGTGATTACCAGGGTCCGTAGAGGCACCACCTTTGTGGAGTGGGACCACAGTTGCCGTACGCCACTCCTTGGGCACGTATCCTGTGGTAAGGCTGAGATTAAACAGCTGCCTTATGTGCGGGTTTAATTCCTCATTTAGCTCATGTAGCACACAGCCGGGGACACCATCCGGTCCCATTGATGCTGTGTTTTTAGCTTTAGAGAGAGCAGCTTTCACCTGCGCATTTGAGATGTCTGGGAGGCTACACTCCGCTGGGATAGTTATCTCTCCTTTAGGGGGGGAGAGGGGGGTGAAGTTTGCACTGAACCTGTCTGCCAGTATGTTGGCAATGTCTGTGGGTTCAGTGATTTTTGTATCATTTTGGACTAATTCTGAGCATATCTGGGAGTTTCCACCCAGGTTCCTAACATAGCTGAAAAAGGCCTTATGATTGTCCTTTGAATCCATGGCAATTTTTCTCCCCTAACCACCACACACTGTTACACATTAGTAACCTCCACCACCAATCACCCTTATAAATAAAGCAACTTTTCTCATATCTCCCCTCACCTCTTTCCTTATACCCTCCCATATCTCAGAAGCACCAGACTTGCTACCACCACACCAGTAACCCCATTTGATACCACTCTGCCCAACACCTAGTAAAAAACAAAACTCCATGTATTCAATCCTGATCGCCATTCTACTTCAAAGTGGAGACATATATCACAATGCTGGCCCAACTACTACTCCTAAACGCAAAGCTGAACCTAAGAACTTAAACATAATAACACTAAACCTTAAGAGTATAAGTAACAAGATAACCCCACTTCACACCTGGATATATCAAAATAAACCTGATATACTAGCCCTGACAGAAACATGGCTCCACCCCAATATAGAAGATACTGAAATAATATCTCCAAACTATGCCATTACTAGATTAGACAGACCAAGAAAAAGGCAGTGGGATAAATCTTCTATATCCCTCTTTCAATGTTTCACCCTATAGAAACAACATACCCACCTTTCCAAATGCAGAGATACTAATAACCTTTCTCAAGCTCAATAAAACTAAAGAATCCCACCAGAACAAAATATACCTGTAGTGGAAAATATACTTTCATGGACATCCCAAAATATGAACCATGAGACTCTCATCCTAAGTGATGTAAATATTGATTGGCATTCTGTTGCAACTAATTCCCCCAAAGATAGCATTAACTTGTATGGTTTTAACCAGCTAATCAAAAGACCATCTCGATATAATAAAGACTTCACTCAACAATCCACAGTAGATTGGATCCTAGTATCCCATCCATCCAGATTCTCATCCTCTGGTACACTCTTTGTGTCACTTAGTGACCATCTACCTACATTTGCCATCAGAGCAAACACCCATCAGCTAAAACCACATACCCTGAAAATAGTCAGGAACTCATGCAAATTCACTCAACAAAAATTTAATGAACCTCTATCAAAAATAAACTGGATACCATTAAAACAGCTACCTCTTAATGACAATGTCCAGTACTTCAACACTACGTTCTTAAACATATTAGACACCAAAGCCCCTTTATGTATAAAAAGAGTTAGAAAATGAAAATCCATTGGCTTAACAAGATCTGAAAAACCAGATGAAATAAAGAGAAATAGCCTGGGACACGTGGAAACAAAACATAACTGAACATAATCTCATCCATTTCAAAACACTCTGAAACAGCATGACCAAACTAGTAAACAAAAATCAGAAATCTTACAATTCAGACCTTCAACTTCAACATAAATATAACCCAGAAAAGCTCTGGTACTCAATTGTTACTCTACTCAACCCAGGTACAAACAAAGAACATTCCACATCTCTCAATGCCCCTCCATCCCTTATAGCCAAAAACTTTAATAAGCACTTCATAAAATCCATAGCTGACCTGCTAACAAATACTTCTCACACAGCACACCCCCACTCATTCAGCAATACAGACATTCCCTCTTAAACAACGGACCCAGACCACAACAACACACATAACCCACATAGTGACAACCTGACCTCCTTCTCATTTCAGCCCATGCCCACATTAACCATAACAAACTACTACTAAAACTCTACTCCACATTAGCAGATAATCTCCCACCGCAATACTTTAAACTTGCCGCTGACTCCATCACCAGTCCAATCAGCATTCTAATAAATAGATCTCTATCTGAATCTCACTGCCTTGACATTTGGAAATTATCTCATATCACCCGCATTCACAAAGGAGGAAACTCCACTGAAATATCCAGTTTTTCTCTCCATATCCTTCCTATCACCCATATCCAAAATTCTTGAGCGATGTATCACTAGCAATTAACGCAACACTTGTTGCAGAACAATCTACTTACTCAAACTCAACATGGTTTCCAACATGGGCACAGCACATCCACAGCATTAATATATTTTACAAATACCATGAATAGGGCCAGAGACAAAGAAACTATGTATCCTTTGTAGTCCTTAACCTGTCTAAAGCCTTTACCACAGTCTTCCACCCCCATACTCCTCAACTCACTCTCTAACCTAGGTTTTTCCTATACCACAATACAGTGGTTCCAGACTTACCTTCAAGATCGAAAACTAGCCATCAAATAGTCATACCAACTTTCACGCTTCCTCCATAACCCCACAGGAGTCCCTCAAGGCTCCATCTTAGGTCCACTACTGTTTAATATATTCACAAATAACTTACATACCTCCGCTTTCCCTGAAACACTCATTCAATATGCAGATGATTATACCATTATCTGTACCTCTCAAACACTTTCTGAACTATTTTCCAACACACAAAAGTCTTTCACTGCCATAGAATCCTGGCACAGAAATTCTCAACTTTTTCTTAACCCCAAGAAAACTAAACTTATAGTATTTCAACATAGAAACACCACTCCCATATCTGATCAATTCAACATCTACTCTGCTGATAACACTATCACTGAAATAGTGCAGGAAACAAAAACTTCTTGGAGTCATTATCGACAATACACAACACACTCACCTTTGACCTCCACATCCAACAGAACATAAAGAAAACACACCAGAAAATAGGACATCTTTACAGAAATAAGCAATTCCTAACCCCAACAAACAATATTATCCTAGCAAAAACGTTCCTGTTTTACTTCCCTCCTTATATTATAAGGTGCTTACATACTTAAAAACCTCCAAACCACCACTAAGTCTAAACTGGAACAATGCTATAATAAAGTTGCAAAGTTTGTCACAAACTCCAAATATCACACACACACACCACTGTAAACCACTACATAAACTAAATTGGCTATAACTTCCCATATAGTCAACTATCTACTATTCATAACTTAATCCATAAGCCAACTAGCTGCCCTGCACTATACAAGCTAGTCAAACCCTGCATACTTAACAGAACCTTAAGATCAGAGAATAAACACATGCTAGAAATCCCCAAAGCCTTTAAAAGACCAGGTCAGTGTCTTTACTCATACTTAGTCACAAAATTATGGAATTCTCTCCCCCTAGCCACCAGAACAATCCCTGACTTAGCACTCTTCAAAGCCTGTCTAAAAGGATATCTAAACAACACATGGTTCTGTACCTGTACAACTCCAGGCTAACCTCTTCTCTACTTCAGCTACCACACTAGCCCCACACCTCAATTACAGGGCTAGTCCTCATCCCTTTTCTACTTCTGTTTCCTTACACTCCCACTGTATCTGTGAAGTGTTACCACTTTTCCCCTCTTGCTATCACCCAAGCACAGTCTATACTGTCCTTTTATCTCTTTCTGTACATACAAACTATAACTACTATTACTCTCCTTGTTATGCATCCATGTGAAGCTTCATGGAGGCTATACTGAACTACTTGTTTACATTTACCTCTGCATATAGCAATCTTAGTCTAATTCCATCTTATATATATATATATATATATATATATATATATATATATATATATATATATATATATATATATATATATATATATACATATGTATATATATATGGGTTCCATTCACATTGCCAACAGTCCAGAATGCTGACAACCATATGTCTGGCACCATATGATCGACATTTGGAATGCCGACAATGCAGAACCAGCATCTCACTATAGTGCGGAATGGAAAGATTTCCATTCCTGCACTGTAGTGCGATCTCAGAGTTGGTATATTAAAGTTACGGGAGGATGTAGGGGGCAGAGCCCCCCACGGGGGTGCAGGGGGTCGTAGCCTCCCTGCTAGCAGTTTAAAGGAAATTTTATTTTCCTTTTTTATGGTCTACTTACAATGTCAAGATTTCGAATGTCGGTCATATGGTGTCAGCCATATGGTTGTCGGCATTGTGAAGTATATATATATATATATATATATATATATATATATATATATATATTTAGTATTTTATTTTACTATTGTTGACCAGGATAGTCTAATTGGATTTATGTCCATTTTCAGTAGAGTCCCCGGGAGATAAGCTCCAAGAGATTACTAGACTACTAACATACAGGTACTCATTGTTATACAGTTAAATACTACAAATTTTAAACAGTTCTATATGTGTATAGATATATATATATATATATATATATATATATATATATATATATATATATAGATAGATAGAGAGACATAGGAGTAAAGAGACATAGGTTAGTACTAAGCTAACTGCTCTTACGAGCCATTTTTAAGCCTAGCCAATTATCCCTTGTGAGACTCATACCCTGCACCTTGTGTTTGTAAAGCAAACACCTTAACCATTAGGCCACCCTCCAGATAGATAGATAGATAAATGGTAAACCTAACACGCTTAGCTGCTCATACACAACTCTTATAAAGTTCACTGTATCACAATGGAGTGCCATACTACTCCCAAGTTTCTTTACCTGTTAACTTCTCATGATGTTAAAGAGCTCTAATGTACCAAACATTAGCACCAAATGTATGTTGCGAAGTATTAATTAACTGCAAGTGGATCATATTTAGACACACACTCACACACACACACACACACACACACACACACACACACACACACACACACACACACACACACACACACACACGCACACATATATATTTGACATAAACATACTTGACATATGTATTCCAAGTTACATTATCTCTTTTACTTTACATGACTCTCAACAAAAGTAAAGTGCCAAGGGTTTAATCCAAAATGAGTGTTGCCAAGTATTAATTAAATGTAAGCAAATTATGTTGCTAACTATTAACTAACTGTAACCAGTTTATGTTGCTCCCTGCCTTAAATGTCTGTATGGATTCTGTAAGTGGAGCTTTCCTCCACAGCTCTCACCTGAAAATGGGTTATTTTGACCCAGTCAGACTATCCTGGTAAACAAATGTCAAATGAATAAATAAATATGTTTACATGTTTTGTTTCTTTTTGACAGGAATTTGTGAATAAATGGATTCACATTTGCCAACAAAATCCTCCTTAGGTATGGGCACAGCTTTCTGGCTAAGCAAAGTGGCATTCTCTGCTCTTCTCCCAGAACTGAAAAAAGTGGCTCTCCCTTGCCAATTAAGGGCATTCAAGTTGTTGTAAAGGAAATGTCAAACCTCTGGTCTCTGGTGTCTGTAGGGGTTACACCAGTGGGACCCAAGGAAAAAGACAAGTGATTTGAAGAACCAGCTTTGGACACAGCAGTCACCTACTTGCAGCTGAGGCACTTTATCAGCATATTGTGAAGACAAAGGCTGCTTTACAATTTTCTTCTTTTTCTGATTTGAAGAAGGTGCCACTGAGGAGCTGGAAGGTCATTCCACTGTTAATACAAAAAAGGTGCCTGACTCCCTGAGAAGCTTAGCAGTAAGTCAGTAAAACAGGTAAGTTCTAAAAACACAACTTTCCCCCATTAAACACAGTAAAACACACTTTAAACTTTTACCTCAGCCCCCAAACATAAAATAAAATAACTTTTCCTACAGAAAGTTGTAGTTTAAATTTAGTTTAAACAACTTTTTAATCACAAAAGTAGAAAAGTAATGCTCTCATTTTAAAAGTGCACAAAAATCACATGATAGCCATTAAAAGTATTTTCTCCTAGCGTAATTAATTTTCACTGAAAAAAGTAGTTTTGCTATCATAAAAAGTAAAGTGGAAGTTCTTTTCCCTTGAAGGGAGCTTATCTAGCCAGTACTGGAAGTACATTATCTAAGCATAGATTATAGAAAGCCGGCAGAGGAGTGCCCTCTTCAGTGTCAGGAAAGCTGTTAAGGACTAGACTCCCAAACATGCCTTTTAGTAAGCTCAGCTCAAGCTGACAAATAGTTTCAGCATGTGAAAGGTGCTCAGAATGCTTTGGAAGCTGGCCTGCTGTTACATCTTTAGCAGGATATAACCCATATAGGTTAGGCGACTGTAACAGTGATACTTAGGAAGAACATCAGTGAATTCATGGCTTGTGGAACCATGGTATATAGCCAGTGTTCTAGTTACAGTGAGACAGGAGTCAGAAATATGTAAGTTGAATAAAGGATAGGTTCATACGTTCATAGGTAGGTACTAGGCTATCAGCCCTGGGGCCTATACAAGCCCACCCAAAAAGGTACCCTGGCTTTTGCCACCCAAGAAAATTATTTTCCTGTGCCACTGTCAAGCAGAGCCACAGAAGTGATCCCTGGGGTGAATTTCCCATTTCCCATCCAATCATCAAGATTTTTCTTGAAGAGTGCTAATGAGGAGCTTTGTTTGATATAGATAGGTAGTTTATTCCAGAGTATGGGAAGTCTCTGGGACAGGCATCTATCCCTCCGACATGTTCTGTTTATTGTGGTGACAAGGTTTAGGTCCCTAGAGTGGATAGCTCGGAGGGGTTGGGATTTCTTTAAGTGGAGCAGGTCCAACAGCTCTGGGTTTGACATAGCTTTGTATGTTAGGCAGAGATCACCTCTGAGTAGGCGATATGCGACGGAGTAAAGCTGGAGTTTTTTGAGACGGTCTGCGTAGGGCATCTGTTTGAGGCCAGTAATCCTCTTTGTGAGGTATCTCTGCGGCCTTTCCAGTTGTTATAGATGTCTTGGGAGGTACATACCAAAAGGGGCGTTGTACTCTATAATGGGTCTAATGAGTGATGAGTAGAAGGGAACAATGACCTCTTTTTTTCTGAATGAGAAACCTTTTGTGATGAGGTGTGCCATGTAGAAGGATTTCCTGACTACTGTGGCAATGTGATTATCAAAGGAGAGACTACTGTCCACCTGTGCCCCAAGGTCTCTTATCACACTTTCGGTGTTAAGTATACTACCGCCTATGTTGTAGTTCATGGGTACAGAATTTTTACCAAAGGGGATGACAATGCACTTTTTAGCATTGAGCTTGAGGCCATGGCTTTGACACCAGGCATCTGTCTCAGTGAGGCCCTTTTGTAGGATGTCCACATCATTAGGAGTTTTGATTATGGCTCCTAGTCTGCAGTTATCTGCGAACTTCATTAGCCAAAGACCTTCTGTGTTAGCCTGTACTTCAGAGAAGTAGATACCAAACAGGAGAGGACCCAGGACTAAACCCTGTGGTACTCCACTTGTCACTGGTCTGAAGTCAGATTTGGAGTCTGCTCCTTTCACAGTGTGGGTTCTGTCAGTGAGCCAGTTGGCACCCATCTTGTGACATAGGGATTTATACCTAGTTTAGTGAGTTTATCTATAATTCCAGAGTGGGGGATGGTGTCAAAAGCCTTGGCAAGATCTAGATAGGCTGTGTGAACCACCTTACCCTTGTCTACGGCTTTGTTGACTGCTTCAAAGAAGTCTATTAGGTTTAGGAGACATGATCTGCCTTTTACAAACCCGAACTGGGTGGGATCCAGAGCTTGGAGATTACCAATGTCTTTGTTTATAAGTTCCATGATGATACTTTCCATGGCCTTGCAGACCAGGCTCGTCAGGCTAATGGGGTGGTAGTTCCCGGGGTCCATGGTGGCTCCCCCCTTGTGGAGTGGGATAACCGTCGCTGTGCGCCATTCAGCAGGCACAAAGCCTGAGGTGAGGCTATGATTGAACATGGTACTTAGGTGGGGTGCCAGTTCGTTCTGCAGTTCATGTAGAACGCAGCCTGGGATGTTGTCTGGTCCCATGGATACTGTGTTCTTGGCTTTGGAGAGTGTGGTTTTTACCTGTGCAGCCGTGATTACAGGAACTTTGCATTCTTCCAGTATAGAGATGGGCTCTTTAGGAGGTGAGAGGGGGGTAAAATTAGGACTGAACCTATCTGCCATGATGTTAGCAATATCAGTTGGGTCTGTATATTTAGTGCCATTGTACTGTAACTCAGAGCAGATCTGAGTGTGGCCATTGAGATTCTTGACATAGGTATAAAATGCTTTGTGGTTGTCTTTAGAATCAGTGGCAATTTTGTTTTCATAAGTAGCTTTGGAGGATTTTATCAGGGATCGCAGCTTCTTACTGAGGCTGACCAGGGAGCTCCTCCACTCATGGGATTTTATTCTCTTTTGCAAGAGTTTCTTCCTTCTGTTGTACAACTTGTTTATGTTTATGGAATGTCTAAAATATTTGCACATACCTATATATTATTTCTTATTGATTGATTGATTGATTGATTGATTGATTGATTGATTGATTTGATTACAGTCCGGCTGGGTAGGAGCCAATTTTCAGCTGAGTCCTGGGGAGAAAAACTCAAAAATATATCTATGGCTTAGCAGGATGTACATTCACCTTTGATTTCAGAACATTAAAAGTTTTCCACAACATTTGTTTGGATTCATATTATAATGCTGCCACTGTAGTGCAGCATAAGGAGTTACTGCACTCCTGAGGTACCATCCTTTCCTTTGGGCGATATTTTAAATGGAGGTTTTATCTGTATGAGCTGGTCATAGGTCAAGCAGATATAAAAGACACCAATAAGGTCAAGCAAAGCTACCTTTAAGGTTAAGATAGCCTCCTGGGTGAAAGATAACCATAAGGCCATCTAAAGCTATATCAAAAACTTCAAGAGCAGCACACAGCAATATGCTGATTTTGTGGTTAATGGTGCCAGATTCACCAAGCTTAGTGATACAGCGACCATAATAGCAGACAAATTCAGTTATAACTTTATCCCCTACCCCCAACCATCCCCCAAGAATATCCTCAAACATAACCCCTCCAACTATACCAAGGGGGCATGTACTGGCGACACTCACTAACCAAAGAGCAAAGCCTCAGTGGGCCCTGATAATATCACAGAATACCACCTACATAGTATAAAATATAACCAGGATCCCTGGAGTCATTATTTAACTATAATCTTAAAACAGGCTTTGTACCATGTGAATGGAGGACTGCAACAGTCACCCCCCTTCATAATGAAAGAACTTCAACAGATCTTAGAAACTGCAGACCCATTAGTCTGACTAGTCTTTTTTGCAATTTGGAAAAAAAATATTATAGAAATTATCAACAAGGACATAGGAGAGCTCCAGACACTAGATCCATTCCAGTTTGCATTTGCAAAGGAAGGTTATGGTTACCAAATCTGGTGGACTTCTTTAAAAAGGTTGCTAAGGGAATTTTTGAAGGGAAAACTGTGCATACTGCCTGTCAAGATCTGACTAAAGCATTTAACACAATATCTCACTCTAGCACTGTCAGCAGACTTATGGAACTAGGTATATACCCCATTATAACACACTGGATAACTAGCTGGCTCACTGATAGGACCTATGAGGTTAGAACTGGTGAGACCACCTTCACAGTGAGGCTGGTCATCAGTATAGCTCTCCCAGAGCACTCTGCTGAGCCGTCTTATCTTTGGCATCTACTTCTAGGATGTCAAAGCCAATGTCAAAGGCCTCCAGCTAACCAAGTTCGTAGATAATTGCAAACTGGGAGAAGTGATTGAATCCCACCAAGATGAGAACACCCCTCAAGAAGCCCCATTGCAGACAAACACTTGGTGCCAAAGCCATGGCTTAAAACTCAATACCAAGAAATGCATTATAGTACCTTTTGGAAAGTCTTCCATCCAGAGCAACTAGGTCATCAATAAAACACCTTTATAAGTTAATTCACTAGTCAGTGATCTGGGAACTCATGTAGATAGTAACTTAACTCTTGACTAATATGTGTCCAAGGTAGTAAGAAAACCCTTCTATGTTGCTCAACCTTGCCCCTACCCACACACTCACACATGTGCCCAGCAGTTAAAGTGACATCGACTATGTATACTGCATCTTAGATGTTTGACTCTAATCAAATGAACAAAAAAATACAAAATAGCCACAATAATGTAGTTCATCCAATTTTTTTGTCAGAAGCATACAGTACATTCTATAACAACAACTCCAATATATGTCACCACCAATTATAGTCACTTTGGCTGTGTAAACCATAGATGTCTGACTGTAATCACACAAGATTTTAAATACATAATATTATCCAGTAATATACTTAAGTTTCTTGCAGTCAAGCACATAAAATGCAACCCATTATAAACCAACCACCCACACACATATGCACCCACCAATTATTGCTAGTTTGACCATGTACACCTCAAATTTCAGACTGTATCAAATGAATTACTAATTTCATAGCCATCGCTTCAGTAATATAGCTCATGTCATCCCTGTCAGAGACACTTGTGAGCACAAACACACTTGCCTACCAAGCAGAAACACACTGACTGCCTGTGTACATCTCAGATGTGTGCCTGTTATTAAATGAAGGCACAAATACTTATATAGTAGCTAAATTAATACATTTTAGATTGTTCTGTCAATCATGAACAGTGCACTACTTCCAGACACATACAGATGTGCATAATAACTTCAGAAACTTTTTTTGGCTATGTATACCTCATATAGCTGATTCTGATCATAAGAATGAATAAAAACATAAATAATAGCCCAAAGTGTAATAATGTTTTAAATTTTAGGCAGTGTGTAAAGAGTTTTGGAAGTATAATCCAAAATATTTTTGCTTAATATAGCATAGCTCTTAAATGTACATGAGTTTATGATGTATACTATCATACTGTATACTAGCAATGTATACTATTATTTCCTTGAAAATAAGAGGTTTTTCTGACCAACTGTTGGGGATAACAGTCATTAAGTTATGAGGATACTGGAATTTCAGATTTCACATCCTTCTGAAAATGCATGCTAATGTTAAACCTGCCAATATACACATATACATATACACCCCCACCACACACACATACACACACACACACAATATATATATATATATATATATATATATATATATATATGTATATATATAGTTCCCCTTTATAATCTTGAAATACTGAAATCTTGAATTTCAATATCCCAAGACCATAAAGGTGAAACTTCAAAATAGTGAAAGTGCATAAGCGTGAATCCGAATAGCTCTAATTTGAGCTTATGCATTTATGCTACATTACATGAAGTGTTTGGCTGGATGGTGTCTGGAATTTAATTTGAGTGAGTGTATGTGAGCGTTTTTGTAAGTATGAGTGTGAGTGTTGGATGTGTTGGTATTTGTGTATGTGTGTTGTGTGATGTGTGATGTGTGTGTGTGTGTGTGTGTGTGTGTGTGTGTGTGTGTGTGTGTGTGTGTGTGTGTGTGTGTGTGTGTGTGTGTGTGTGTGTTTGTGTGTGTGTGTGTGTCTGTGCGAGGGACTGTAGAATGCCTGGGTGTGAGTTTGTTTTTTTATAGCACAATTTTTGTGCGATCTTGGAGATGGTATATATAAGTGGGGGGCGAGCTTGCCCCCCTGCTTACATGTGGTGTAGGGTTGTATAGTTTGTGTGCTGTGGGTAGAATGATGTGTGTGTTGTGTGGTGTATGGTGTATGTATGCTCATGATTGTGTGTTTCGTGATTTTGGATTTCGGGATTGTGAGTCGTTCACCTTTATAGTTTTGAGATACTGAAATTCGAGATTTCAGTATTTCGAGATTATAAAGGGGAACTAATATATATATATATATATATATATATATATATATATATATATATATATATATATATATATATATATATATATATATATATATATGTATAGATAGATGGATAGATATATTCCCTATTATGCAATCGAAGATACTTTTCTTCGAACGCATAATATTCGAACCCAAAACATCAAAAACAATAAACTGCAAACGGCCAAGTCCGCGTATTTTTTCCTAGGGAAAAAAATTCAGTTGGCCGTTCTTGCTGTTTGCCCTTTTCCCCAACATTCAGTGATCTTGGAGTTGGTATATTTAGTTAGGGGGGGTGTGGGGTGAAGCCCCCCACTTGATTAAGATTGTGAAGTTTGTGTTGTTTGGTTGCCGCGTCGTGCATTTTTTCCCTAGGAAAAAATTTGTTTAGTGTTTTTAATGTTTTGGGTTTGAATATTACGTGTTCAAAGAAAACTCTCTTTTATCACATAATATAAACCCATATATATATATATATATATATATATATATATATATATATATATATATATATATATATATATATATATATATATATATATATATATATATATATATATATATATATATATATATAAAGTTTGCCACAGATTTCTATGAGGCCATGCAGACCTCTTGCCTCTAGATTGCTTGTTCCCTACCAGGTATCTATGCAGCTCTAGATCAATAACCGGAAACAACATTAACAATGGAGAATTTGAGCAAAGAGAAGTTTTCTGAAATTATAATTAAAACCGTGCCCTTAGTTTGTCATGTTTAAATTACTATTGCTCACGCACATTCTGCGGAATCATTAAGATATTTTCATTACAAGATAATTAAAATATATTTTAAACTTTTTTTCTATTGGGAAGTCATACTTATTTTTGCATATAGTTAAAATGCACAACCATAGATGTTAATAATTATTATTGTGCATTTTTAATGCATAAACCAAAGGAGATACTGACTTATTTGAGTAGAGCAATCATATGGGCTATAGGAATGTATAGGAAAATGTTGCTTCAGATCTTGTGTTATTGGTGCAAGTTCAAATGCAGGAATCGTAATGTGCCCATGAAATATTAAAAAAATAATGGCCATACAATCCTCAGCCCTCACACAAGGTACAGAAACCTTTTATACACACCTTTGGTTTTAGAGTAGGTGAGGGTCAGGGCAGTGGGTGGTCACTTTAATGCCTACATCAAAATCCACTTTTATAGTATGAGGTGTGGGGAGGCTGAGAAGTCAGGTCTATCACAAAATGCACACAGACACACACACACACACACACACACACACACACACACACACACACACACACACACACACACACACACACACACACACACACACACTGTATGGCTATCTGCAGGTAAATTGGAGGACAATCAGTTCATCTGCGTCATAGCTTTGGAGTGTTGAAGGAAATAAGAGCACATACCTAAAACACAGAGAGACAGGAAGGGTAGGCAGAGTCTACACAGAAGAAGCCTCAAACAAGAGCTCAACCAGAGCCAAGCACTGTGGGATGGTAATTCTACTCACTGCACCACTGTGCAAATGGTCAGTTGCTTTAACATTTTCGTGCCTATAGTGCTATCTAAGTACTTCTTCTATCTGTGCATACAGCATGAGTCCTCTGTTATCAATCAGCCTTTCATGCCTAAAGCACTGGTGTACACACTCAATTAAAAATGTAAATATTTCTGTCAAGCAAGCAGTTAAGGACACATAATCATGGCCGCTAAGTTTAATGACTGTGGACCTTTAGCTGCATGCTAAAAAAAACTAATAGTTGCCTTTTGAAAAAAAAACAAGTAAAATGTTTTATTACCTTTTCCTTCCAAGTATCTGGCTGATTCTCTAGCATCCACAACAATATATGCCACCTCATGAAATTACTGTTTACGCCTCACAGCAAGAGGTTCTCCGGTTCGATCCTCGGCCAGGGTGCCTTCTGTGCGGAGTCTGTATGTCCTCCCTGTGGTTGCGTGGGTTTCCTCCGGGTGCTCTGGTTTCCTCCCACATCCCAAAGACATGTAGTAGGTGGATTGAACACTCTAAATTGGCCCTAGGTGTGAGTGTGTGCATGTGTGTGCCTTCTGTGGAAGATTGGATGCCGGGCTGGCAACTCGACACTGTAAAACTCCACTGCCAATCATGAGCAGACAGGTGATCCTCTGTGGCGACCCCTAACTGGGAAAAGCCAAAAGAAGAAGAAGAAAATTACTGTTTGCAGGATTTCTTTATTCTTTACTTTCATTGATGATATTTTGGTATTAGCAGAAAAATATATTTCAGCATTATTGTTGTTTTCATATACATTCTTCTATCCAAATCAAAAACAGCTCCTTCTTTACTGTTTCCACCTGTGGTATCAGGAACTGCATATATACCTAATGTCACCAGATAGGTGACCAGTCAGACAAGAAAACATAAAGGAAGCTGCAGATGGAGCCAGCTGTAATTATTCCAGCTATCTGAGTTCCCAATTTACAAAGAGTGAAATGTTCTTTTCTCATTGCAGTTTTGTGCTAGTTGAGGTTTCAGTTTGAAAAGAGTGGGACAGTGATCAATGCTGGTGTGAAATGAACACTTGATACTTGCTCTAAGATGTCTGGAAGTGCAGGGAGGCCTGTTGCTCAAGATGAAAGGAAGAGCTGCATTGTTTATTTCTGAAAACTTGCTGCCACACAAACAAGCAAGTGCATAGCTCATAACTGTGCCTGATTTTACAGAATGCAGCTGTGACTCACTTTTTTTGTATAGCATTGTTAAAAGCTTCGTTTACTCTATTGCTCACTATTTTTTGAGAGGAGGACGTCTGCAAAAACAACAACAATCATTATGAAATATGTGTTTTAAATAAAGCATAAACAATGGCTTATACTCCTCGGCAACTTTCCTTGATCTATCCAAGGCTTTTGACATGGTCTCGCACAAACAACTTATCTCTGTCCTCACTAATCTATCCTTTTCCAAATCAGTTACTGACTGGTTTCATAGCTACCTAAACAGCCGCCTACAATCTGCTGTTTGGCATAATGACATATCTCTACAATTCCCTGACATATATTATGTATGGAATATATACATAAATACACAGTGTCCGCTTTTCGTGGTTGGTGTAGTCAACGTTTACTGTTTCTTAACAATTACTAGAAACCAGTACTTTCAGGGTATAAACATTTTTACTATAACAGACATTGCAAGAAAAATCAGGCAGAGATGTTTTGATAAGGATGAAAGACTGTTATTGGCTCTGTGATTATTGCATGTTCAGTCATAAATCACCAATACTGTAGATTGTGTAACTTCTGAAAATAAATATAGCCGTGGAACAGTTTGCAGTTGTTAGACTGTATAAACCACCAAATTCAAGTACCAATGACCTAGAGGAATTCATACATTTCTTGCATGAAACACAGGAGGGAAAATAATAGTAGCTAGGGACTTAAATTTATAAGAAACAGACTGGAATAATACTGATTCTACAACATTATTATAGCAATAACCAATGATGCTGGTGTGGTATATTAAGATTTACTCACGGTTGGTGTGGTGTAATCATAAGGGCGAAGCCAGAGTGATTAAATAAGGTCAACCATGGGTAAATCTTAATATACCACACCACAGAGTTGGATATTGCTATTATACGATGACATTATTTAAGAAAACAAATCACTTACGTTTCTTAAATAATGTCTTTGTATAATGGCGTCGTGGTGCTCTTCCACTTCTGCTGCATAACCTGTTGTATTTTTTGATGTACTGCACATGCGTATGGGAGTTGTATTCCCACGCTTACCCAGTACATCAGTGCTTTGGAAGCAACAGGGAAAGGAAGGTTTCCTTTGCTCTTTTTTTTTTTCTTTTTTTTTTTTTAATAAAAAATAGTTTCAGACAGTTTAGGGGTAGGAGAGAGACAGAATGGAGGAAATAACAGGAAAATCAGGTATATGTCTTTAGTTTTGAACCTGATTTTCCCAGTATTTTCTCCATGCTGTCTCTTTCGTATGTCTGGAGTCCGGATTTCCAATTTTATTTATTTATTTTTGTTTAAAAAAATTTAAAGTTACAGTATGTACCAATGGAAAAAAGTCTGAGCAACCGGACCTTTTTCCATTGGTATATACTTGGATTTGCAACGGGCACCCTGGTGTGCCACTTTTTGAATGCTAATGGCCAGTCATTGTATAATTACAACGTATGTACAGGGACAACAATTGTTGCAGATAGTAAACAAACCTACCACCGAACAAAACATACTAGACAGTGCTTGTGTCATTGAGGGAATGATTGTTACTTTATGTTACGTTTTATCACTGTTGATGTGCAGTGATCATGGGGCTATAAAGGTTAAATTACTGCTAGGTAATTCTGCCAAACTGACATCTATGCTAATGCACAGAAGATTAATTACAGACTGTATGGAAGTAAAGCAACCACCATGTAAAACTATTTGGACTGATACATTCAGTGAAAGAAATGTGGCAAGCTTGAAAAAGAACTTGTTTGCAAAAAATAAATAAAAAATGCTTAACATCATTATCTAGGCATACATGGTCAGGAAGATATATTTCTATAAGAACAATATGCTTAATGGAGATGAGAGATAAACATATGAGAATGGAAATTAGGCTGAACTTTAACTTTGAAAATTGAAATAAAACTAGACAGACTAACTAAACAAAGTGCAAGACAAGGTCAGGATAACGTTGAAAAAAATGTATGCCTAGATATTGAGCATAATAGGGCACCATTTTATAGATATACAAGATGTGGTAGGAATAAATGCATACAAATGAATAAATCATGTGTAGATTAGAACATTTATTCTTTAACACAACAGATTTAGATATATTTTCAAAATGGTATGCAAAACAGTTTTAGTACACAGTGAGGGTGATATATTGTGATAGTAATGTCCAGCTAACTTCAGACACTGAAATTAAATTAGATTATAATGAAATGGAACAATGTAAACTGGACCCAAATAAAGCACAGGGAGGAGGCAAAATTAGTAATAATAACCCGAGAACACTTCATCATGAACTTACAGTATGATTACATATGTTATTTATTAAGTCATTTAAGTATGGAGAGAGTCCTCAAGTTTGGAGACATATTTGCTAAACTCATCTTTAAGGGAAAGTGTAATACACAAAGCCGGAGTCTTATAGACCCATAAGTTTGCTTTCTTGCTGTGAAAAATAATAGAGAACGTTATTTTGGATACTTTATTGACAAAATTTGAAAGTTTGGAACCTGAAATCATATATCAGCATGAATATGTTCTATTAGATATATAACTATCTGTAACATGATGTTCTACAATAATATAACAGCTACAAGTGAAGATGTGTGCTGTAATATAATTTTTATAGACTTAACATACAAAAAGCACTGATCAGTAATTTAGAACAACTAGGTATTAATGTAATCTTCATAAGATGGATAGCTGCATGGCTTGCAAATATGATATGGCAAGTATCATACAGCAATTGGACAGATGAAATTCTAGGTTACATTCAAGGTGTCCCACATGGCTCTGTCCTAGACTCATACTTGTTCAGGTTGTAACGTTTAGATCTATATTTTTTCCTCCAGTTTACTATCATAATCTTGAAGTGGATTTGGTCGAATCTACTTTGAACGAAGTCCAGAGGTTGAACAGTGACAATGTCAAACTCCGATATTGTCGAAGTACAAATCTCACCTCTATCTTGACCCATTCTAACACTTGTTCCTAGGTCGAATTCGGGATGTAATTCAACAATATCGTAATTCAACATTTTGACTTTTTGTGGATGTGGGTTGATGATAATACGATCATTCGACCAAGTCTGCTTCAATATTATGATAATAAACCTTTTTCTCCTGAGTTGTTCTTTAGTCTCTATGCAGATGACTTGAAATAGATAAACTGATTATGCCCGTTATAGATAGGGCTTGTCTGCAAAAGAACTTGACTAAAATAACCATTTGGACAGAAAATTATATGCTGAGAAATACATCAAAAACTAACAGATGAGATTTAGGAAACAGACTGAAGGATAAGCATTTAGTACAGCATAACAGTGATTGAAACTGTAGATTCATTTAAGGACCTAGGTATATGGGAAGATCCACCTTTGAGATTCTCTGATCATATCAATCAATTGGTTAAAGATAGTTATAAAACTATAGGCTGTATAAAAAGATTTATAAAGTCTAGCAAATCAGGCATGGTGAAATCATTGTTTGTAAGTTACATCTGGCAAAAACTAGAGTATGGAATAATAACATGGAAACCTTATAAGAAAACTGATATGAATTACTGAAAAATAGTGCAGCAGAAATATATCAAGTGCACCCACAAAAGTGGAAATTATTACAGATTAAAATATCTGAACGTATACATTGCTTCGTATAGATATTTAAAAGGAGACTACTCCCAAGAGTGTTTGGGATTATCAAACAGTAGTAGAGGCTCATCAGGCAACCTGTGTAGAAGATTATATAGGAATGATAGAGAAGGTAATGTATGGAACAGGCAAGCAAATTATATTAAAGCAAGCACTAGTTTAAATATTTTGAAGAACAACTTGGGCACTTTATGGGAGTGACTGTTTTAGTTTATTTATTTATTTATTGACATTTGATTGCCAGGAAAGCCCGACTGATTAGAAGCTCATTTTCAACAGTGGCCAAAGGAGAAAAGTTCCACATTATTACAAAAATGTTTAAGAACAATAATGTTAAAATCTTCAAAAGTAAAACAAAAATATCTGCAGTTTAAATAATTGTAACAAAGTAGACATAATATAAAACATTGGTTAAGAATCGATACAAGGTATATGACAGTCATTTACTATTTAGAGAAGATTTAGATGGTTTGTAGAGAAATTAAAGGTAAGTTAGTCAAATATAAACTGGAAATGCAACATGAAGTAAGGGAAAACAGGCTTATGGTATATTTAGAGAGAAAGTCAGGGAAGAGAGTTAGATAGCAGTAAGGAAATAAGTGAAGAAGGGAGAGTAAGGAGGCATAAGGAATGAAAAGGGACTTCTTCACATTTAGGGATATAGTCTAGCCTGGTTTTGAGCAAGAACAGAGCCAGATTTTAGTTATGAGTGGTTTTGAAATATGAGAGGGAGGGTATAGACCTGATGGATACTGCTAAAGAGTTCCAGGCCTAAGCAACATTGTACGAATACCAACAATGCCCAGCAGATTTGCTAGGATTTTTGATGAGTAGGAGTTTTTGGTCACTGGATTGCAATGACCGACTGGGAACATAGTTGTATAGAATGTTTTTTAGTGCTGGACAGGCAGATGGATGCTGGGTAATTTTGTAGGTGGTAAGAAAATATGTATATGTTAGTTGATGTGGCAGCTCTAACCAATTAAGGTTTTTCAGTGATATACAGGGGTGGGTTCCAAAAGGGGTATGTGCTGAAAATTTAGCAACTTTCTTATAGCATTGTTCAAGTCCCTGAATGTTAGTAAGGATGGGAGCACCACAAAGAAGTGAGGGGATGAGGTAGGCAGTAGCAAGTGTAGCTTTAGTTGTGTCTGTGAAGCTCGTGCACTGGCCCAGTAATCAAGGAGCCTCAATCCTCACCACTAGCACAAGTGAGGAGTGCCCACATTGGGAAGGATAACAAGTACACACACAGTAAAGTACAATTTAACACCAGTGAGGGGCATGCACATTGGGAAGGATAACAAGTACACACACAGTAAAGTACAATTTAACACCAGTGAGGGGGCGTGCACATTGGGAAGGATAACAAGTACACACACAGTAAAGTACAATTTCCCTTAAGAGCACAGAGAGATCACAGTCAGTCTGGGGCTGGTTTCTCCCTTTCTCTCCAGATCTCCAATAAGACTCCCCACTGGCACAGCTATAGACTGGGGTTGTTAGCCAGGGTCCCAAGCCAAGTCCTCCTAGCACTTTCTCTGTCCAACCAGTGCTTTGTGCCCCTCCCCAAGTAGCTGATATACACACACTTTGAGATATGAGTTATATACAAACACACAGACACTCCTGGCGAATGCTGGCACAGGTTCTCCAGCTATGCCCCCTTCTCTCCAGACTATAAGCTAGAAATCACTGCCACCAGGACCCCTACTTATCAGCTGCTCTAAGGCTCTTCCTAAAGGGTGTCCAATTTTACTGTGCAATGTTATTATCCAAATAGTAAGTGTGACCAGAAAATTTAAGGCTTATTGGAGTGGCTTATTACAGTATCACTATATACATGCAATGTACTTCAGAGCTTAAATTATCTCTACACAAAACAGCCACAGTTGAAAGGTTTAAAATATTTAATAATGAGTAATAAAAACACAAGACAAATCTCCTCAATTCAACACAGTGCTAGTCAAGAGTTCAGAGATCACAGCAAAATGCTTAAAATAATACTGTAGAATAGTCTGACATAAATATAGAAAACAGCTAGACTAAACTTACTATTTTCTATCTATTTCTAAGAGAAGCACTAAAGTCTAAGATCCTAGTTACATATAGTTACATGCAAAGGCAGAGTGCTGGTGAGTTGATGTGTTCAGGTTCAGACAAAATCCAAAATGCTCTAATTCTCTCTCTCTGAGAAGTCTAAAACTGATAATATGTCACTGCTGACTCATTTTAGATTACATCATTCTTGACACTTCTGATTTAATTTCCCAGGCTAACAGAAAGTCAAAGTTTTAACAGTTCTTTCATCTTGCACCTGGCCAGGAAACCACAGCAATAAAAGACACTATACATGTAAAATCTAGCAATTAACTCTGGTCTTAAAATAATAGACGGAATTCCTTAGTCCAGACATTCTGTCTCCAAGCTTTGAGATCAGTCATAAAATGCTTTACTTTATCAGCTTTCTTCCAGTAGAGTGCACTGTGGTTACATTTTTTAAATGAACACAGTTTTCTTTACAGTTGTGAAACAGCCCATGGATTTTATTAATATTTACAATGACATAGAATTATCTACATAATTCTATCTAGCTGGGCTGGCAGCCTTTCAGATTTTCAGTGTCAGTGAGAAAGTTTTTGGCTCTGTAAAGCAGCCCTAGATTTTGATGAGCTTTTCTTATGCAATTTTGTATAAGCAAGTAGTATGTAAGATTATCATCCACTATCACCCCTAATAGTTTGGTATGTGAAGTGATTTCAATGGTTGTATTATCAAGAGACAGGACTTTAGGAGTATATTGGTAGGCTAGAAAGGCATTATTGCCTGAAATATTTTTATGTATGTGTGTATACATGTATACATGTATGCATATGTTATGTTATATACTTCCTCTTCCCACATGCTGTGTTATATACTTCCTCCAGCTTCAACCATATACCGCATTATAGATTTTATCGTACTCAGGCACTTCCTGTGCAGGTGGCTGAGGTTTGTAGACAAGACTCATGAGCCTAGAAGTGCTGATCTAACCTTTAGCTCTTATAAAATATGAATAGACATTAGGGTCATCAGTATTGTCCACACCCTTGCTTTAGATTATAAACATCTTTAATATTCTGAATGTACTCACTTATCTATTGTTCTTTTGGGATGACATGTTACAAAATGCACTTACCTATCTGGTGTCCATTTCAGGTAGCATGTTGCAAACCTATGCCACAGCACACTGATTTTCCAGATGACCCTGTCATGACCGTGACCAGGATATGTTGCAGAAATCTATATGATCTGACCATCACACAGTCTAGCAGTTGATTAAATGCCACTTATTGTAGTTATTGCCCCTGTCTTCTGCCTGAAAGGTGGTAATTTTACTATGTTGTAGAAGTAGTTGTACATTTTACTACATAATCGAGTTCTGGGACCCCATAATACTGCTGTATGTCTGTATGGTACTTGACTGTGTTGATAGTAACTTTTTTAGTTCCCAGACTTATAGCATGACAGTCATCAACCTGTATATGATGCGAGAGGTGGCAGCTTGGGAACATTGCTACTGTGTCACTAATAAGGCATCACTATGCCCAAGTTGCTTATGCGAGGTCAGGATTTGCCATATTATGCACACACTCAGGTCATTGGAACACAAGTAGGCATAAATGACTTGAGACATACCTCCCTAGACTATACAAAAAGAGACATGATAGAGCTTTCAGAATATGTGTCCCGGGCTGGTATGAACATAGTACTGAGTGACATTCTATGTTCTCCAAGAATAATGTCACTATATAAACAGAAGATGACTGACTTTAATTATTGGCTTAGTTTCTAGTGTCATTGTAAGGCAGTGCAATATTTGTCAGCATAGAAGGAGATGATCAACAGACCACACTGCTTTGCTAGGGATGGTCTGCTCCTCTACCATCTAGGCTTTTGAATGTTAGCTTAAACGTTGTCCTCCCCCACAGTGCCTTTTTGGCAATGCCAAACTGACAATTCTTCCATCATAGTAAATCAAAACTAAGAAAAGCTTAAGGAGTTACTGTTCAATGCTAGTAGTCTAAACAAAAATCTCCACTTCTTACAAGCTCTTTTCATTCTAGAGAATACTGATGTCTGTGCAGTGGCTGAGGTTGAGTGACTGGTTTAAAGCTGTGAAGAGGATACAAGCAGTGCAGGGCTATAATGCCTTCTAAACATTTAGACCAGCTACTAGACAGGCAGAGACTAAAGGTGAAGGCTACATCAAAAATGAATATACCACCAGGCTGGTCAGACAGGGTGAAGCAATTGAGATTGTCCACATTTAAAATAAAGTAGGCAAAATCCCATATCACTTTCTTGTAAGTTATAGTTGCTCTTCTATGACTCAGGAAACCCATAACAAATATTTAAGCTTACTGGAGACACACACAACTATCCCCCTATTAACTGGACCAAACCGGACTGAATATGTACTCACAGAGATTCCTGGATTTTGTAAACACAAACTCTCTGGGCCAGATTGTCTATATGCCAACCAGAGGCATAAACATACTGGATCTGATCATCACTAATATGGGAAAGAGTAAGTGTAATGTCCTCTCTGGTAAGGTCAGATGACAAAACTTTCTGCTATGAAGTAAAAATAAAACTTGGAGCCCCTGTTAACATTGGAACATTTAGGAACTATTGTATGGTAAAAATCTTGCTATTAAGTGATAACCTGGCAAAATTTCAAGTCCCCGTAAACCCTGAAAATACTGCTGTACCCACCAGGAAGAACTACAGAATTAATTCAAATAACAAGCCACCCTGGTAGAATCATAACATCAATAGGCTGTATAACAGAAAAAAAAAATTATAGCAAAAATTAGGAGGTGAAGATGCAATCAGAATAAGAGTGCCCAATCCTGGTAGGTGCACTGGTGCCAGGACTGGAAAAAAATGACAGTGTAGAATCCTCAAAATATGGAAACATTCCTACAATGGGGCCAGGCCCAGGGGGAGGATGGCCCCCCTGTTGTAGAAGGAAGTACTAGTCCACAAAAATCACAAAAAACGATAGGCCAAATAAGAGCCATAAAGATGATAGAGTGCACTACTGAGGATAAGAAAAAAAATTATGTATTGTTACTATTATGCAGAAAACTGGGTGGCCACGGTGGTGTAGCGGTTAGCATTGCTGCCTCACAGTAAGAGGTTCTCCAGTTCAATTCTTGGCTGGGGTGCCTTCTGTGCTGAGTATGCATGTCCTCCCTGTGGTCATGTAGGTTTCCTCCGGGTGCTCCGGTTTCCTCCCACATCTGAAAGACATGCTGTAGATCGATTGGACACTTTAAATTGGCCCTAGGTGTGAGTGCATGCTTGTGTGTGCCTTCTGTGGAAGGTTGGGTGCCGGGCTGGCAACTCGACATCGTAAAACTCCACTGCCAATCATGAGTGGACAGGTGATCCACTGTGGCAACCCCTAACCGGGAAAAAGCCGAAAGAAGAAGACTATTATGCAAAAAGCCCAGAATTTCCAGGCAAAAGATATACAAAAACATTAAAAAGAGAAATTAGAGGAAAGAAAGGTACTTACGTATTATCGCAACCAGATTTATAAAGTGCGATAATTTATCTATTTTCGGCAGAAACACATTGCCTGACCTAAAAAGGGGTCTGTAAAGATGTCGCCAGCAGTTTGTCACAGTGGGAATGAGGCAGGCAGAGCAGAAATGTTGTAAGTTTGTACTTCTGGTTGATGCGGCTCATTTCTTCCGCAACTCCGTAGTGGTCCACATCCGTGCAATTCCTGCATTCTTCATTACCCTGTTAGCTACAGGAAATTGACTCAGGAAATGCACACTGAGGTTTTCGGGGGCAGTAGTCAGCAAAAGTGAAAGTGCCTGTAAGGAGCAGTGAATAACAGCTCATTGCTTGCTCGGGGAGTGATATGGCTTTCTTTGCAGTGGCAGACTGTTTTAAAAAGGTTGCATTCTTGCTTATGGATCGTGACCATTTCCAATTAACAGGATTGTATGTGTACTAACACTTTGAAATAAATGGGTTTGGTTGCTTTTTAAGGATGGAACAGCTGTTTTCAAGTCCTTTGTCATACACAGATAGTAAATATACAGTTACAGAGAAAAGAGGCAGGGACTGTTGTCAGTAAAACTCCACCAACAGAACCACACTTTTAAATCAGTACTTCCGAGTCACAACTGCATTAACGTGCCTTCTGAGAGTCTGAACTGTAAACAGGGGTATGTAACAAATCAGATACTTGCAAAAGGACCTTTCTAAAAAAGGGGGTCAGTTTATGTTAACGAGCCATGGTCCTGACTCCTTGTGTGGATGGAAATGTGGTGACAGACAAGCAGCAGTCAGGTGTGTAGGTCGGCCGGGGACATTACCAGGCAAGAGGAATTCTGCTGTTATTCCGCTTCCTGTGTGAAAAATTTTCTGGCACTATAATACTTAAACATTTTACACACCCCTTGATAGGTGAACATACATGCTCTTTCTTGACAAACTGCTGGCGACATCTTTACAAACCCGTTTTTAGGTCAGGCAACATGTTTCTGCCGAAAATAGACAAATTATCGCACTTTATAAATCTGGTTGCGATAATACGTAAGTACTGAAAGAAAAGTACTTCCACAATAAAAACTGTCAGAAGCTTCAAATAAAACAAAAATTGTGTTTATTAAAGCAACAGATTTGTGAAAAGCACTATATAGATCAAGAAAACTTGATCTGTTTGGAAAAATAAGCATCTGAGGAGGTGTAAAAATATAAACAACAAAACTGAAGACATTTTTGAAAAGTATAAAACATAGGAAAGAAAGAGAGATTTGGTATGGTGCAATATTTATGTAAAGTCAAAAGCCAAATTAATCAGTACAAAAAAGGCAGCCCCAAAGATATTCAAAATGAATTACAAAGTGAACTGGCACCACACCTGAGTAAAAACCAGAATGTGAGCACACCGAAAAAGCTGAGCAGACACAAGCAAAATGTCTTTTCCAAAACTTGTTCCAACAAATTTTATTTGCAAAAGGATAATCACTTTCACCGGGCTACCGCTTCTTCAGATCCAGATAAAACTATCAATATAAAAAAATCAGACAATATATTCAGATATTATATAATTATTTAGAAACTCTAGAGGTAAAAATGGATCATAGCATTACAAGCCCATTGAGCTCCGAGCTTAAATGCAAGTGCTCCATTGAAACCAGCATTAGTCAAGAGATGCTGAATTTGATTTGTTAATCACTAGAGACATGTGATTTTAAAATGTACATATTGTCTGACCCCATGCAGGATGGGTTTGTGAAAGGTAGATCATGCCAGCTCAACCTGATAGACTTCTTCGAGTCTGTCACCAGAGCTGTTGATGAGAGCAAAGTAGTTCACACAGCCTACCTAGATCTTGCCAAGGCCTTCAACACCATCCCTCACTCAGGAATCATAGCTAGACTCACTAAACTAGGCATAAACCCCTATGTAATAAGATGGGATGCCAACTGGCTCACTGACAGAACCCATACTGTGAAAGTAGCGGACTCCAAATCTGACTACCAACCAGTTACAAGTGGTGTCCCACAGGGATCGGTCCTAGGTCCTCTCCTATTTGGCATCTAGTTCTCTAAATGTTAAGCCAACACAAAGTTTACAGATGATTGCAAATTGGGAGCCATTAGTGATTCTCCAACTGATGTAGACATTCTACAATAAGGCCTCACTGACACCATTGACTGGTTCCAGAACCAGGGCCTTAAGCTGAATGCCAAAAAGTGCATTGTCATTCCCTTTGGGAAAAAATTTGGTGCCCATGAACTACCACATAGGCGGTAGTCCACTAAACACTGAAGGTGTGATAAGAGACCTGGGGACACAGGTTGACAGCAACCTCTCCTTTGATAACCACATTGCCACTGTAGTCACAAAGTCCTTCTGTGTGGCATATCTAATTACAAAAGGTTTCTCATCCAGGAAGAAAGAGGTCATAATCCCTCTCTACTCATCCCTCATTAGACCTATTATAGAGTACAATGCCCCATTTGGTATGTACCTCACTTGACACCTATAACAACTGGAAAGGCCACAAAAATACCTCACTAAGAGGATCTTAGGCCTTAGACACATGCCCTATATGGACAGACTCAAAAAACTCCAGCTATACTCTGTCTTTATCGCCTACTTAGAGGTGATCTCTGCTTGACCTATAAAGCCATGTCTGACCTGGAGCTGCTAGATATGCTACACCTAAAGAGATCCCAATCCCTCCATGCCACACACTCCAGGGACCTTAACCTCATTACCACAATAAACAGAACATGCTGGAGGGACAGGTTCCTAACCCAGAGACTTCCAGTACTTTGGAACAAACTTCCCACTCATGCCAAGCAGAGCACTTCACTGGCCCTCTTTAACAGAAATCTTGCCGAGTGGGTGGGCAATAGGAAGTTCACCCCCGGGGATCACTTCAGTGGCCTTGCTTGACAGGGGCACTAGGAACTCACTTTGGGTGGCATGATACCAGGGAATCTTCTTGGGCTAGGCTTATATAGCCTCCAGGGCTGTTAGCCTAGTACACACCTATGAACCTATAAAGAGAAATACAGGCAAAGGCATCCAGATATGGAAAATTTCACAATAAAAAATTAATATCACAAAAAGGGAATGTAGAAAAGAAGAAAAGCAGATTAGTAATGGAGAAGTTAAAGAAATAGAAACTGAGGTTATAGAATACTTGTGAAGTGAAGGATTCAGTGTAGAAAATCTAACTCAGAAAGCACTGCAGCAGGATAGAGCAATATACATCCAAATTAAGGAGAAACCAGTAGAATGGGAAGCAACTGGTCAGTTGCCATATGAAGATATTTTGGAGCCTGCCACAGGAAACCAGTATAAATGTTCACTTGGAGCTGGACAGCAGGGAAAAGGAACAGGAAATTGTGGCAACTCTGACGCAGGCAATAATGAGGAGTGATAGGCTAGTGAGCTGCCATGTGACAGAGCAATGGATGACACAGAATGAAATTGAAGAGAGTGTGGCACAGGAAGAAGCTATAAAACTTTCTACAGAATGCACACAGAAAATGGTGAACAAAGAATGTACCCTCAGTTTAGAAGAAAATGACCTAAGAGAAGAGTTGCTTGATGTAACAGAGAAATAGACATATTAAGATCAAGTGAAAGAAAAAGAAGGTCAATAAAACCCTAAAAGTTAGAAGTTTGATAAAACAAATGAACACAGTAATTAGAACTGTCCACAGAGATCCATGCTATATAACAGAAGTAAACAGGATATATTACTGTGCAGCTAAATTAATAACAGATAAAATTCTGCCACCAGAACACAGGGTAGTAAGGGAAAGGAAAGGGAGAAATTGAATACCATCATGGAGGCATCAAATAGAGAAAACTATAAAGGAGTTAAGACAAGAAGTGTCACTGTTAGAAGAGTATAGACGAGGGAACAGATCAACAAAACTGCTCAGAAAGATAGATACGATAAAAGCAATGTGTAGTATTATAACAGATCAGGATCTAGCTTGCACTATTGCAAACAATAAACTAAAAATCTCAGCGCTGGCAGAAAAACTTGGAAGATATACAGATAAATATAAAGGAAAACTACAAAATAAGCAATTCATTGACCCAAAAAAAGTTTTATAAAGAATTAGGAAACAAGATAAAAGGAAAGTAAACACCACCAAAAAAGCAGAAATAGATATATTTAGGAGAAGTATTTATGAGGATCCTGTGGAACATAAAGATACTAAATGGATAAAAGACGTAAGAGAAAGCATAAGAAGTTCAAAGGTACAGGATATGAAATGCCGCAAAGTTACAGCCAGAGAGATTGAAACAAAGTTAAGAAATGCTCTAAATGGAAAACCTCAGGTCCAGATGCAGTACCTAACTTCTGGATAAAAGTATTAACATCTTTGCACGAAGGTATGGAAATAAGGTGCATAAGGAAAGCTGATGGTGGAATACAGAAGTCCAGGAAGGAATGCTGGAAAAACTGGGAGACAGAAAAGATAGGCAAGCCTAGAAATGAATACTGATTGGCTAGCAAAGAGGTTAAGGGAGGAGTTGCAATAGCAAAGAACAAGGCATCAGAGGCAGTCTACCAGCTTCTGGAAAGTAACTCAATAGATGGCGCAAAGAAACTAAATCATGTTGCAAGGCAAAGACAGGAAGAGAAAGAGGACAGTCAGACACCCTTCATAAAGGATGTCAGCAACAACAAGATGGATACACAGACTGGATGTGGAGAGGTACTGCAGGCAATCAGTTATTTGAAGAGTAGAAAGCTAGGTGAATCAGATGGATTTCCTATTAACTATTATAAGGAGACAGGAACTGATATAGTAAGTACGTTAATGGAGATGTTCAAGAGAAGGTGTCCTGATCAATATCTGAAGTCGTAGTTAATGCAATGACTAAAGTAAAGGGAGATCCAGAGGATGAATGAAATTTTATGCCTAAATCCATTTCGACTTCTAGTAAAAACATTTTGAAGGGGCATTAAAAAAGAGATTAGGAAAAAGAGATACCTGCAATAGTGGGAAATAAGAAGGTGAACTCTATGAAAAGTAGCTTACATCGTGACCACTAGTAGCTGATGGTGAACTTCTTAGAACTGGCTAAAGCAGAGGGCAGGAGAAAAACTGGAATAGTGTTTATGAATATAGAGAAGCCATTTAATACAATTGGATAAGATTACATTGTGAAAATGCCAGTTCAAATTGAGGGAGAGTGCAAATGAATGTATGCTCTGCAATTACTTTATTTTGAACCCAAGGTTAAAATAATGGAATGGGTAATATTTGGATGAAGTAAGATTGGAGAGGGAAACTAGGCATGTGCCTCCTGGTACCTTTCTACTGGTAATGGAGACATTGGCTGAAAAGATCCACACTGTGTTAGACAAGAGGCAGCTATTCAGGACCAGTATAAATCATTTTCTAGACAACTGCATGTCCTTGTTAGAAAAAGTTGGATGCTCCCTGCCAGATTTTCTAAGGATATTTCAACTTTTCGAAATGAATCAGGCTCAGAATTTCACCCTAAAAATCAGTAATCATTAATATGGATAAGCAAGGGGTGTGTGTATGGGGGTAAAATATAGATAAGCAAGGGGATAACCATTTGAAATGCTTGGACCCACTAGAGTGAACCCCAAAATACAGAGACTGTATAACCAAAATTAATGAACGTGCATATACCAAGTCAGAGATGGCCATTTTCCAGAATACTTCCTTTTCTCCAAGGTATGATGATCTTGGAGTTGGTATATATAGGTTCAGGAGTGTGGGGGGCTTCCCTCCTGCAAAAAAAGATGTTTAAAGGAGGAGAAGAACAACGTTCAGGACTTGTCAACATTACAATAGGGAGCTATAAAAGGGTTATGGCTTCCTAATTTGATTGGGAGAGAGAAGCATTTGGATTGTGGTGCCTTTGCTGACATGGGGGAGAATACCCATGTGTCTTCAAGACAACATATGGAATGGCAAAGAGTTATAGGAGAAAGTCATGAATTTAGTGGACAGATAGAGAAATCAGATGAAGTAATTGAATTAATGGGGGAGGGGATGACATTAAATGAGTGATGATTTTACACTTCATGATATATTATTTAAGGCCAATGCAATTATAGCCTTTGAATATCTTTGTATTTATGTATTTTTGTTTGCTTACATATACTCAATAGACAAATTTCAAGCATATCCCTATTGAATAACATCACAATAGAACAGCTAAATTACAACAATAATACAAATATAGATGAGAACAATAATAAAACATCCCTTGGATTAGTAGGTGCACTGTTCCTAACAATGGCCTACTAGTATGTCAGTAGGAAGAGGAGATTTGGAAGACAAATTGAAGAAATTATGGAAGAGTAATTGTTAAAAGGTTAGCTGATGTGCCCCATTTCAAAGCAGCTACATTTGGCCTGATTGCAGAGATGTTTTTGAGATGAGGTCAAAATATATGAAAGTCGGAGTCCTTTAAAAGTGTAGAAGATGAATTCCCCAGAGTTTAAGTGCTAGACCTAGTAGCCAAGTTGCAAAAGGTTTCTGATAACTTTATATAAAGGGCTAGAAGGAAAAAGACACAAAGTGGTAGGTTAAGGATTAGGAAGTGACAGGGAAAATGGGAATCTTGGATTTTAGGAGATCTGCACCTGCAGTTCAACTTAGGAGGTCGCAGTTTAGGAATTTACAGTGCGTGCTATGGAAAAGCAAATGCAGATGATAGAAATGGAAAAGAGAAAAGAAAAGGCTCCTGTAAAGTATTTTGGAATTAAAAGACAATGGAGGGTCTTGAGTGGAGTGTGATCTTAGCTTTTGTATAAGCAGTATTCAAAATGTGGAGAATAGGTTTGCTGGAAAACAGATAAGGGAAAATAAAATTAATCATCTGAAGGAAGAACAGGAACTTAAAGCCTAGGAGTTTATGCTCTTAAAGGACAAATCTGGATTTCTGAAAAAAAAGGATTGTATTTACCAATCTGGAAGAAGATTAAGATAATACAAAAAGAAGAAAAGTGTGAAGGAGACAGCATGTGTTGTGTGAGACAGTGGATGAGTTGTGCAAAGGGAAATATTTTTATATACTCCATCCTCCACCCTCTTCTGACCCTCAGGATGTCCTCTTCACCTTCCCCAGCTCACCTATCACTGAGTCACCCAATTGCTCCTTTCAGAGTACAGTAGCTATGAATCTTCACTGGGTACCTTAATGGTACTCACTGTTAGGCATGGGGAGTGAGAGAATGAATGGGAAGCAACAAGTATGGAGCCATGGAACTGTCATCAATGGAATAGCAATTAAGTTACTCTAGGTGTGGAAAAAGCTAATGCAATGATATCAGGACATGATTGACACATCCTAATTTAAACTTGAGATATCCTGCAATGGCCTTGTTCTTCACCAGAAGTCAACTAGACATTGGTGTTTCCCCCTCACCCTCCTCCCAGGATGGGAGATATGGCTTTCCGCACTTTACGATATCCTACCAGGCCAGCCCTACTAGCAGCCCAAGTCCATTCCTGAACTTGAATTGCCAGCAATGTAGATGAACACCCTGCCCCTGTGACACTGGGCTGATGATTTACATAGAGTAGGTGAGGAAAAAAATTTTAGAGAAATTGAATATGTTGAGAGGTGTGTGTGAGGGGAAGAGGAGGCCTATTTAAAAAGCAAGGTTTGGAAGTTGGTATGGAAAGTGATTAACAGACTAAAGAATGTGGGCTCAGTGTTTGACATCCAAATAGCAATTTTGCAAGGTTTACCTACAAGCTGTCACAGAACAGTTTTGTTTTGGCTTATTTTTTTATTGAAAAGTGAATATCAAAAATGGTGAACCAAAAAACATTAACAATCATAAATAATACACTGCCATAAACCCCTGAATTATACATACCAACTCCACAGTTGCACCAGAGTAGAGGATAAGAAAAAAATGCCAAAATGTACACTGCTGGCTTGCACAATACAGCACATTGCTGTGAAACACTGCATGATGACTCAAATGATACAAATCACCTGATAGTATTAAGGATGATCGATAGTGGAAATGTACCTGCTGGAAATACAGAGAAGGAATCTCAGCCAATGCAAATATGTGGTGGTGGAGTAAAGACATAAGTGACAGCTGGGAGAGCTTGAGAACATTTATGAATAATACCACAAGAGAGCTTTTTTCTATGTCTTTGGACTGGAAAGATTTACATCATGATAGAATTTAGATGAATGTTTAGTGTGAAAATGTGAGGTAGTGCCACCTGTGCCAGGGAGAGTAGGGCAGTGCATGTGTAACATATGCCAGCATAGCTAGCTAGAGTTTTGTAAAGAATTATATGTCATTTCAACGTCAAACTGATTTGCACAGATGTTTATGTTAAAAAATGTATTTGTAAAGTTGCTTGTGTTAAAATGCATCAACAGTGGGTCCAGCTGGACAGAAAAAAATATACATGTACATCAGACTGTAACCGATGAAATGTATATATTTAAACATAGGATACTGGAAGGGAAGAGGTTAAGCTCAGCCCAGCTAACCTTAAAAAATAGCCTGAAAATTAAATGACTTGTTTAGGCCATAAAGATTTTATCTCACAGGTCTGAATGCAGCCAGATAATTGCTAGTTAATCTCTGCATGAAGGGTGGAATTGTGGGAATTGTTTTACAGTTTCCAGGTGCTGCAATAAACCTTAGCTAAAGTTCTATGTGTGTATTGTGACACATCAGTGCCAGATCCTGGCTCAGTCTGTAGTGAGGGAGTAGTGTGAGGACCACAGAGTCAGGTGACCAGATGTGATGTCATTCTGTAGCCAACACAGAAATTGTATTTGAATACTAGTGAGAGATGGGATTAGTTCAATTTGTTTTCAGACCCACACATTCACTTTCATCTTGCCTTGCTTTAGTAAGTAACTAGGGAACAGTAATTCTTCATTCAAATAGAGACATATAGTGAGATATGCTAAATGTAGTTTTTGCATCTATCGGAGTCTTTGCATCAGTGTTGTTTTTTTATATTTTCTGTGGTTGAAACTCTGGTATTTATTTGTAAATAGATATTCAATATGTTGATGTCTTTATTTATTATTAAATATATCTAAACCTTTCATTGTGAGAGTTCTTGCATTTATTTAGTGGCAATGTGGCTCCATGTTCCTGAAAGGCTTGCTGCATGGTTAAACATTATCATTTGTATAAATATTAGTTTTACTAAGTGTAATTGGGTTCTATTGTAAGACCCTTACAGTACCTGGTTGCAGGTGTTCTGGTGGCAGTATATCTACCATACAGTCTGGGTGAAGGTGTCAAAGCAGGTAAGCCGTGCCAGCCTTCCCAGGTCTGTGTGTGTGAAAATCAAATATTAATGTGGTAGTTACATTGAACAGGGACACTGAGAGCACAAATTTCACAGAGAGGGTGGTAGAGGACTTTGCTTGGAACGGATAAGGACTCAGCTCTGCAGTGGTCAGCAGAGGTCTTGTTTGGGGCCTGGAAAGAAATCCCAGTGCCAGGACTGGAGTGTGCATTGTGTGTTCTTAAGGTAAATTGTACTTGATGCAGAGGGCTGCATCTGAAAATACTGTGTGTCTATTTTTTTTCACAGTGAACCTTCACCACCGATGTCAGTGGTGAGGATTGAGGCTCCTTGATCACTGGCCCAGAGGTGGGATGCCACATTTAGAAATACAGTTTGTGATAGGCTGGGTTAATGAGGAAATGGCAAAGTGATGAAAAGTGAGAAGAAAACACATTTCACTGAAGAAAAAATACAGTGGCAGATGCAAAAAAATGTTCATGACCTTAAAAAGAGAGTGAAGTGGATGAAAAGGTTCAGAAGTTTATATTAGGTTCTTAAAGAGGTAGATCATTTGTAGTCTAACCTTACAATTCAAACACATCAGTACCATGTGACATCAATGATAACTATCTACATTCAACCCTTGAAGGTTTGTGGAGGCCAGTCAGAGAGTGTATATATATATATATATATATATATATATATATATATATATATATATATATATATATATATATATGTATATATATATAGAGGTCCCCTACACATGGTCGACATTTCAGAATGTCGAAGACCGTATGCCCTAGACCATATGATCGACATTTGAAATGTTGACCATGTGGAACCAGCATCTTCGTACAGTGTGGAATGGAAACATTTCCGTCTTCCGCACTGTAGTGCAATCTCGGAGTTGGTATATTTAAGTTATGGGGGGGCCATGGGGGTGCAGGGGATGGAGCCCCCCTACTACCAGTGTGAAGGTAAGTTGTTGTTGTGTTTTTTTTTTTATTTCATGGTCAACATTTCGAATGTCGATCATATGGTCTCGGGCCATATGGTCTTCAACATTCTGAAATGTCGACAGTGTATAGTAGAGCCATATATATATATATATATATATATATATATATATATATATATATATATATATATATTGTTAGCGGGTCTTAATTATTTTGCAGTAGAAGTTAACTTTCT
Source organism: Protopterus annectens (assembly GCF_019279795.1). Lineage (NCBI taxonomy): Eukaryota > Metazoa > Chordata > Ceratodontiformes > Protopteridae > Protopterus > Protopterus annectens. The sequence goes on from NC_056751.1 coordinate 803,165,150, forward strand.
TGAGTGCATGTTTAGTGTATTGTTTTTCAGATGCACTGGAGGTCACACAGGACCAGAAACTTCAACGTTTTGTAGACTAGGCAAATGTCTCCCATCAAGGGTCTATACTAAACAGAGAAGACAGAAAGGGACAGTGCTTTAAGTCAGCCTAAGTAGCACAAAAAAGACATGCCCTTGATTCTATAGTGTGGAAATGCTGTGGTCTGCTTAGTTTTGTTATATGCTTTGTCAAGTACATACCAACTGTGACACTGTTTTCTGTTATGGGTGTGATGACAGATGGTAACAGAGAAATGATAACTTATTTTGATCTAGAAAATATACCACTGGTAATCAGTCTGGCTAATTTAAAGGATTTCCTAATGATAATGTCTTTGTGATAATCAATAGATAGTTATTGTTAAAGAAACTGACAAGGTCCGAATAGCTGTGTACATTTTCAAAGAGGTGTCATCTTTGTGGTAGGTGCATCTGTGCCTGCGTTTGTCAAAGGACACACTATTGCATTTCTTAGCATTTAGCTTAAGGTCATGGGCCAAGCATTACTTATCCATTTATGACAATTCTTCCTATAAAATCTGAAAGTGAGTTGGGCAGTTTATAATAGCTCTGAGTTTAAAGTCATCTGCAAACTTGGTCAGCCACAGGCCCTTGATGTTTGTCTTGACATTAGACAAGCAAAAAGAATTGGTCTAGCTACTTATCCCTGGGGAATACTACTAGTAAGGACCATTTTTGATGAGAGCATGCTCAAAATACTGATAGATATGCTTCTGTCTGTAAGCCAGTTTTCTATCCAATGGGTATCATAAGGGATTACATTTAGTTTGACAACATTGTCAATGATGCCAGAATGTGGTATGGTATCAAAGGAATTGGATAGGTCCAGGTAGGCAGTGTGAACCAATTTTCCTGTATCCAGTATATCAGTGACTTGCTCAAAGACGTCCGTCATGTTTAGGAGCAGGATCTACCCATAATGAACCCAAACTGGTTTAGATCAAGAAGTTGTATGGTACTGATGTCCTTGTTAATAACCTCCAAAATGTTGCATTCCATTGCTTTACAGATAAGGCTGGTGAGGCTTATATGTCTATACTTTCCAAGCTCTTTAGTAGGGCATCTCTTCTGAAGTGGGATGACTTCAGCAATTCTTCACACTTCCAGTACAAATCCAGTGGACAGGCTGAAGCTGAATAGGTTCAGCTGAGAGTCTACAATACTGTGTTTGGCAGTGACACGAAGGCAGCCTGGCACATTGTCAGGGCCTAAGGAGTTAGTGATTTGGCCTTGGATACAACACTCTGTACTTGTTCTGAAGTGATTGGCAGTGTGATCAAGCTGAACAGCGAAGGCCAGTTGGGGGAGATAAGGGAGCAACGTCGAAGCTAAATGGGCATGCTAATAAACTGGCTTTGTCATTTAGGGATGAGTATGTGTTGTTGTTACATATCAGCTTTAAAAAGGATTTGTGGTTGTCATTAAAAAGATGGCAATTTTCATTTTATCCTAACCCTTGCAGAATTTGACTTCCCTTCTGAGTTTATTATTATTATTATTATTATTATTATTATTATTATTATTATTATTATTATTATTTTCATCATCATTATTATTTATATTTTTAATTCACATACAAAGTTTGGAGTATTAAGCTTGTTCCTTTGGGTAATAAGTTTATTTTTTTTTCATTGTAAAGTTTGTTTATTGGGGGTTTATTCCTGAACTTGGCATTATATTTGTGTTTTTGGGGGTTTATGCCTCAATGAATGCATGAATTTAGATGGGAATAGAAACTGTTCACAAATGTAGCTGTGTATGGGGTGGGGTCATCAATGTTTGGGGATGCTTACATTTCATCAGATTATCAGCTAGCTGGAATAGATTTACTTTTGAATAATCTCTAAGGAAAGAAGGGTTTGTTGTTAGATCAGGTTTTACCTTTATAGTGAATGTTATACAGGTGAAAATGATGGTGGGTTATGTTGGTGAGAACTAGATCTAATGTTTTTGAGTCATTAGGTGGGATATGAGCTACTTGGTCTTAAAGAGCTAGCTTTTATGAAGTTTTTGCATACTTATTTGTGGTAATGTAAGTATTCCAATTAATGGAACGATAGTTGGAATTTCAGGAGAATAATGCAGCAGTGAATGGGGAGGGACTTCAGTCTGTTTAGATATGTCTTGTAGGCTGTGGGTAACATGGAGGGGCACAGAAGTTCATTATTGTACAGTATGGTGTTTTGCGGACAGTAAGCAGGATATGGAGGGGATCACCTTCACTAATCTGTTCCAGGAGTCTAGATGTGAAACGGCTTCTTAGTAATATGGACACACCCCATCGAACCATAACATCATTCTGGACAGTAAGTCTGAAAGAGTGATGTGAACTGAAGCCCTCTACTCCAGAGGTGCTATCACTACATTAGAACCAGTCTTCAGTGACTGTACAAATACTGATATCATAGGTCAAGAATGCCTGTAATGAAAGTGACTTCTTATTTAGACTTGTAGCATTGGGCAGTGTTACATTAGAAGACAGATGGAAATGTGGATAAAGTGAGAGGGGACATGTGAGCTGCATGACCCATGTCCTACATGCCACCCCCCAACAAGTGGTATTAGAAAGGAAGCAGCACATACGTGAAAGGGGAAGGAGAGTTTAGTGAACAGAATCCTGGATAAATAGTCAGCAAGGGACAAATCGAGGTCTGACACTAGATACCGTTCCACATAGGCAAAGGGGTGGAAGATACTTAATAGAATGCAAGACAAAAAAAATGGTAACATAATAGCATCATACGAATGGGGAATACTAGCAATTTTTTCCTCTCTAACCAATTGCTAAGTTAAGAATTTTGGGAGAGTGTTTCCTGTCTTTTCTTATATTACTGAACCAAATAGAATATTTTCTGTGCTAAATTGCTGAGAAGCAGACAACTTCAAATCTGGAAGCATCTGCTTTACAGGGTTGCTTACATTCCATTTTAACTGTTTATTTGCACTTATAAGGTAAGATTCTTCTTTACCCATGGCAGATTACTATATTCTAAATTACCACAAGATTATTGACACCTTATAAGTCTTTGCTACTTTGGTTATGGTCTTAAAATAATGTACATGCTGTGTCCTGTTACAACTTTATAAATTATGAACATAATAAAAAGTATATAAGAATGTCTTCTTCCTTTACATGATAACTATTTTCCTCAAAGAGTACTTCCTATTTACTCATTAACAAAATACCCTTTAACTATCATGGCATACTATATCCTTTCCTTTCCTTCTCTTCTCCTAATTTAACCTATCTAATCTTTTGTAGAACACAAATCCTAACCCAACCACCATGAAATTATAATTACTTTATACATTTTGACATACCCTACAATTACTTGGGTATTTTTTTTCTCTAGTGTTTTAATATTTTCCTGTCTCAATTCATTCACTGTCTCTTATTTCTTTTTATCACATTTCCCTTAAGTACCTGCCCAACACTCTTATAATATCACCTTGCCCATTTTTAGTACAATGTACTCCTTCCTTCCTTCTGTCACCTCTTTTTTTTTTCCTTTTTAAAACACAAACATAAAATGTGAAATGTATTACTTCCTCCCTTGTACGGTATGCTGTTGTTCTTTCTTCTGTTCCTTCATTCATACCTTTTGCCTTTTATAAATTTATTTCTTATAACTATCCATATGGTTCTTCTCTAAGCTTCTATAATATTTTCCCACTCCCCTTTCATTTTTATGTATCATTTTCTCTACTAACATAAAATCCACTCATTTTTATTTGAAATATATCAATCGGGCCATCCAATTAACATAAAGCACTCATTTGCACATGCACTTAATAATTCTTCCAAGAGCTCCCTCATTTTTTACTTTCTAACATTTCTCTGTTCATAATATTAACCATAATCTCTTCGCCATTCCTTGGCCTTTTACATTCTTCCTCAAACTCAGTCCAATTTGTCTATAGTCACAGAAACCTCTGTCCCTCTCCCACATCCGTTAAACATTAAATCTCTGCTTTACAGTGCATAGGTTATTTCTATTCATGCATCCCTGCTATATGTAAAATCTCTGGTTTCTCCTGTATGCAGCTTAGCATCCTGAAGTATGGCCATCATAAGTTACAATGTTTATATCGCTTCCCAGTTTTGTCTTGTTTCCTATTCCCTTAATATTGTAGTTAAATCTCCAATCCAGATAATATCGATACTGGTCATACTATATGCATATAAATATAAATAACTAATTTCTTTATTTTTGACATGTTGAAGCATAGTGCTATATTCTTAAATAATACAGCACACATACAACAGCGTAATCCTTCCACAACAACTGCATCTAATCTCCGGCCTTTCCCTTAATATAAGCATCATCCTGTAACTCCTTCTGATCACACTGCCTTCACCCACTATAACTGAAATTGTATTCTACCATCTGCTACAAATAATGTCATATTTAAAATGCCAAACCCAGTGCAGTACAATAGAGTCTAACCTTTCAATTCATTGGTCAGACTATTAACATTAAAGAAAGGAAAAGAACATTTCCATTACCTTTGTTCATTATTTGAACTTTTTTCTTAGTTCTTCCATTTCTTTCTCCTATCAAAGCCCATTGTCCAACACAATCCTACTCCGTACTTTCAGATAATTCATCTTCCTTATTCCCTCTCTTCTTCCAAACTCAGAATTATTATTGTTTATTCTATTTTCTAACTGCCATTTCTTTCTTAACCAGACATTTACTAACCAATTTAAATGCTATATATACCCATTGTTCTTCACTTACCTCTCTCCTTTCTTCACCTACCTCTCTGCTTTCTTCACCTTCCTCTCTCCTTTCTTCACCTGCCTCTCTCCTTTTTTCATCTACCTCGCTCCTTTTTTCACCAACCTCTCTCCTTTCTTCACTTTCCTCTCTCCTTTTTTCACCAACCTCTCTCCTTTCTTCACCTTCCTCTCTCCTTTCTTCACCTACCTCGCTCCTTTTTTCACCAACCTCTCTCCTTTCTTCACCTTCATCTCTTCTCCTCTCTCCTTTCTTCACTTTCCTTTCTGCTTTCTTCACCTGCCTCTCCTTTCTTCACCTTCCTCTCTCCTTTCTTCACCTACCTCTCTCCTTTCTTCACCTTCCTCTCTCCTTTCATCACCTTTGTCTCTCCTCCTCCCTCCTTTTTTCACCTTCCTCTCTCCTTTCTTCACTTTCCTCTCTGCTTTCCTCACCTGCCTCTCCTTTCTTCACCTTCCTCTCTCCTTTCTTCACCTACCTCTCTCCTTTCTTCACCTTCCTCTCTCCTTTCATCACCTTTGTCTCTCCTCCTTTTTTCACCTACCTCTCTCCTTTCTTCACTTCCTTCTCTCCTGAATATGCTGTACCTTCTCCCATTTTCCACAGCCTAGTTTCTCTTTTCTTTATCTTCAAGTTATTCTAGCTAGTGAGTTATAAATGTGTTGATGCTAGGAATGGTTGAATGAGGGTAGGGATATTAGTTGGAAGTGAAATGGAACTGAGTACATTATGTTGGATTAGACTATGCTGGGTCCTTTGCCAGCATCCAAAAAGGTCAGGTACAAGTGCACTGCTTGGACAGCTGTCTCATTGCCTCTTTTTGCTTCAGCTCACTCCAGTATTTAGCAGGTGTGCCATTCTTCATAGAACTGTACTTTCACAGTTTGCTTTGTAACATCTTGCCAAAACACTGCTTGTCCCTGGCATCCACATAGGGTTACCACGATTGCGAAGCCTTACCATGAGTAGCCAACACTCCATGGTAATCCTTTCTGATTCAGAAACCATCATACTACAGTGAATTTTCATGTGAGAAAGCATCACCACAGAGGACAGTACCATCAGCCATGGTAAAGGACAATGAGGCAATCCAGTGTAGCGGTTAATCCCAGCTATCCATGTATCCTCCCCATTAATGCCAATTTATGCTGCTGAGTGATTCAGAGAATCATACAACTATGTAAATTACCCCAGCTGACTGAGAAATTTAACTTCCCCAAAAAGTTACAGTCAGCCATTGACTTCTATGGCTTACGTTGTGGTACAGTTTAAGTGAAGTGAAGCTAAACAGAGACATAGGCGTGAAGAATTGAAAGTATGTGTATGGCATTGTCTGCATGTATGCAGAGGCATGAATTGACTTGCGTGACTGTGTGTGTGTGTGTGTGTGTGTGTGTGTGTGTGTGTGTGTGTGTGTGTGTGTGTACGTGTCTCTGTGCGCGCATGCATATGTATGCTCATGTATGTGCGTGTCTGGAGCTGTGTGTGTTTGTGTGTGTGTGTGTGTGTGTGTGTGTGTGTGTGTGTGTGTGTGTGTGTGTGTGTATATATGTGTTTGCGCAAGCACACATATGCTCGTTTGTACATGTGTGGAACTGTGTGTGTGTGAGAGAGAGAGAGAGAGAGAGTGTGTCTGTGTGTCTGTGTGTGTGTGTGTGTGTGTGTGTGTGTGTGTGTGTGTGTGTGTGTGTGTGTGTGTAGGATTCCAAACTACAGTCCATCATTTTCATAAGTAGACCTAGGTTCTCCTGGTTTCATAATGCACTCAGATTACATACATTAATGGGTATGACTGCCAAACAAACATGCTGCCTCAGCTTAATGGACATTCATGTTAGAGTTGTTTGGAATCACATAAAAATTCATACAACTGTAATGTGAAGAAACTGAGTAGTTTGATGTTTCTGCTCACTGGATGCTAAGCTTTCATTTATTCATTCACTTATACCACTTTATCCAATTCAGGATCCTTCGGAAAGTGAAACCTATTGTGGCAAAATACACACACATGCACACACGCACACACACACACACACACACACACACACACACACACACACACACACACACCTATGAGAAAGCTACAGGCTCTCTAGGATGTGAGGAGAAACAAAAGCACCTGATGAAAACCTACACGACCATACAAAGAGCCTGCACAAGATACCACATTTAGGAATGGAAGTGCAGAACTAAAGCAGCAGCAGTAACTACCATGACACTCTGCTGCCCCAAGGCTTAATATATTACGTTCATTACCTGTCTGTTGTTGTCAAACAAAATCAGGATGCTTCAGATGTGGGCATTGTCTGTACATTCAACTGATTTTATACTTGTGTTTTTTTGGGTTTTTTTTTCATTTGCTAAACTTCATGATTCAGTAACATATATAAAACATAACTAAGCCTTAATTTAGAAAATAGTGTCAAACGTCTAGCATTGCAGTTATAAGGGAAGTTGCATTTATTTCCATATTTTCACAACAACTAAAACATCTTGCATAATTAAACACCCATGTTTTTAATACAAATGCTAAAAATGAAGGATTTCTCAGGCAAACAAATCCTCAAAATCTTGGCAATAAAAATGCATGATGCAACAAAAGCAGATAACACAATGGTCAGTTAGTAATCTAAACAAATAGCACTCTCACCTGAGGAAACCTAAACACCCCCAAAAATGTGGCCATGGGCTCTGTGGACACTGCAGCCTCGTCTCCAATGATGCCAATTAAGTATGGGTGTAACTGACATCTGTAATTAGGTGTTGCGTACCGGTTTCCTGACAACATCTGAACAGTGATTCCCATTGCTTTCATCGGAGAAAAGCAGCTGTCATATATATTGAACCCCAAACTAACGTTTGGCAGCAAATTAAAATTCTGATTGATTTGCTTGATGGCAAACATGATGACTTGTGTGAGGCAATATGCTCTAATACGAAATCTGGAAAGAGATATTCGTTTGCTGCTTATGACAATATCATAAGTAATTGCATAATACAAAAGTCTTATGAATAAAATATATATGTGACTAGGACAAAAAGCCATAATATTAAATTGTAAGAATTACACAAAAAAGTTCATTTTTCTTCACTAAAAAGCTGCTGCATTGTTTGGGAGGTAGTCATTTTCAGTTATGCATGTGGGGATCACTCAATTTCACAAATTGTAGATGTGTAAACACAGTGTAGTTTAGAGTGCAGTGTTGAAAGCCCTCAAAAGTCTCAGGAAACATTGTATGCAACTAAGTGCATAATTACAAGCAAATGAGATAATATATGTTAATGATGTGCTGATGATAAGCTAATGGGCACCTTTCCTGACTATTATGATTCAGTGTCACAGAATGCTATGCAAGAGAGTGTGCTGGGCTCATAGGTTAAAAAAGCAAACACTGCCATTTCCAGTTACTTTGAAACTGATGGAGTTGCTTAAAGTACTAGTTAGTTTTGTGATTTCTCACTGTAAAACTCGTTATTATGGTACTGTAATCCATCAGAGCATTGCAGTCAGTGTTACTCAACATCCACAGAGTAGGCATTACCAGCACTGCTTAACACATTACAACTTTGAATTCCAAGAGGCTGTTGACCAGTTTCATGTGGAAATGGACATAATATGGGCTTTGGTGAACTTAAATGTCCTAAACACCCAACAAATATATATATATATATATATGTACACACATATACATATACACACAGACATCTGGCATGTTGTCAATTTTTCTTTTTGTTGACATTGTGAACTACAAGTCCTATGTACTGAATGTTTGCTTTATCGAGCACAAATTTAGTAAAATGTCTGTTTTGCCGAAAAAGGTAAGTGGGTGTGTACAACGTTTGGGAGTGTGTGTGTGTGTGTGTGTGTGTGTGTGTGTGTGTGTGTGTGTGTGTGTGTGTGTGTGTGTGTGTGTCTTTGCAGGTTAGGGTTAGGATGAGGTAAGGGGATGTCTTTAGGGCTGTGTTTATGAGTCAGAGAGTGTGTATGCAAGTGTTTGCTAATTAAGGTCAGAGTTAGGATTAGTTTAGAGGATAGCTTCATTGTAGTGCATATTTGTATGTGCATGTGTCTTGACTAGTGGTTCTGTTAGGGAAAGGATTTTTCTTATATAATCTGCAGGGCTAGAGTTGGAGATGGGTTAGTGTTAGCAGATATGAGTAATATGGTACAGCAAAGTTGCCAAACACCCCCATAGATAATTGTATAACAATGAGAAAAGTGTAATGTATAACCACTACATCTTGATGCACTCCTTCCCCTTATGTTTTGCAGTGATGCAAACTACGCATTCAAATCTTGGCTTATGACACCAGCTTGGAACCCACAGGGAACTAAAGAAGAATGTTACACAACTACCCTGCCATAGACCTGCGTAGTCATTGAATGAGTGTTCTGCCTGCTTAAAGCCCATTTCCATGGCCTGGTTGAGTCTGAGGTGGCTCTTCAGTATGACTGTGCTACTGGGTGCAGAATGTTTACTGCATGTTGCATTCTGCACAACATGATTCTGTGTTGGCCTCACCTACACCGACACTGCTGGTGGGTCCCTCAACTGGTGATGCCCTCCCAGGTACCTACTGGAATCTGCAGCAGAACAGACAGTGATGACAGATAACCAATGACAGCAGCACAGTACCACTCCAGACAGCCTTGTGCACAGTATGTGGCAGTGCAAGTGAAGCAGTGATATGCAGTTCACAACTGTGGGCCTTAAAAAGCATTTTGTGACATTATGAATCTATAAATTTAAAACTTGGTGCATGCAATATAAACTGTATGCTATCTTGTTCATTAATGGCTTACTCACACTATGCACCAGACATTCCCCCAAATGCCACATACAAATATAGAGTTGATATGGTCACAGCCATCATCATTTATAAAAAGGTCCTTGGACAGAGGCTCACAGTGATTGATGCCACCAGCAGGAGGTGGGGTGGTCTGACTTGTCTGTGGCATTGTAAAATAAGGCATGTTTGATGACATGTATTTAGCCTAACAAGCAGAAGCCCGAATACCAAGTCCACCCATGTGAAGAAGTGCTGTTTAATTAATTTCATTTAATACAGAAGTAGTTATTCCTCTACAGCAGGCAGCCTGGCAACAGCTCCCCTTAGCTGAATTCTCTGGCTGCAGAATGTGGTGTAAGCTGCAGTGGACAGAACACTGGGCACATGGTGGAGGGCCAATATCAGCACCCCCTGCAGTGACTTCAAAACTCACTGTGTCATCAAGTTATAGTCATTGAGATAACAGGGACTTCCTCCCCTCAACACTGTGGACTGCCTATCATCACACACCTGGACAAGGTTAAGATGAGTAGTCTTTAGGCCAGTTTGGTCATGTTTTTGTCCTCATGTCCCCCATCCTATCTCCCATTACCTGCGTACTCATCCTCTTGTGTCAGAACTACACCCTGTGCATTGTCCCACATTTGTACCATCATCAGTTGTCCTTCCTCTCTCTGTCTGTCTTTCTATCTCATTGTGAACTCTCCTTATTGCATGCTCATCACCCCATCTGTCTATCTTCCTATCTCATTGTGAACTCTCTTCATTGCATGGTCATCCCCCCATCTGTCTGTTTTCCTCTCTCATTGTGAACTCTCCTTATGGCATGGTCATCCCCCTCCCGTCTGTCTGTCTTGCTATGTTTTTGTGTCACAACTCTTATCTTCTCTAACTGCCATTTCTACTATCTCTACATGCCCCTCCTATCCTAATATATTGTACAGAAAGGGATCTATCCCAACCAAAGAAGTTCATATCCCCGTCTCCAAACTCATCCAGCTCATTCCTTTATGTTATCATGTTCTGTTTTCCTTGTCTTCTCTCCCCCCTTTTCCCTATTTTACTATCCACTCCCCTTTCTACTCATATAAAATAAATAAGAAATAAGCTGCTGTCCTTTGTATAAAGCTGGAGGCACAGTGGGTTTATATGCATACCGACACCTCTCTGCCAAGGCGCATACAATATCTCACAGCAAGGTCTTGCAATATTATCATAAGGGCATGCTTTTCAGCTTACTTTGTAAACTTATGAAGTTACAGCTGATTTCTACATCTGCACACCTTACATGCATACCTTCTTAAACTAACACAGTTATGGCACTGCACAGTTTGGTTGCGCAGGTCATCATAAGCAATGTGAGAATTAATGTAACTTTGGTCAAAACACAATGCAACTTGCATTCTACATAGCACTGTTGTTCACAGATTCCACTTTCACACTTGACTATGAGTATCACCTTTAGCCTTCTTGTGAAAGTGGTTGGGTGTGGGAAGAACAAAAGATATAGGAAAAGGTTTTAGAAGCTAGGCGAGGGTGTGCAAATTATAAATAGTAATATCTGAGTTAGAATAACCTGCATGGACTTGCACTGAGTTAGCCTTACCTACTAATTATGTGTATTTTTAAAATAATATTATATTAATGCAGTTTACTTTCAAGCTGCAAAGGATACTGTGCAATAGTTTTCATTTTTCAAACTCATTCATTACTCAGATGGAACCTTTGTTACACCTGTCTGCATAGTCAAGGTTTCTAACTTTTACTCTGGTGTGCTGTTAGATTAATCACAAAATAATTTCTTTGCAAGCTGCAACAGCTACTGTGCATGCATTGTTATTATTTTACAAACCATTATCAGATGGGATCTTTAACACACACATTATTCACTAAATAATTACCAAATAAATTACTCATCTCTGTTATAGGAGATGATTTTTGTGTATTAAACAAAATAGAAATTATTTGCTTGTAAATCTTAATCCCTACGCAACATTTCAGAGGAGGCCATTTTACAAGACAGAAACAAAGTCGTGTTTAGCTTTGTTCATTTTTATTTCTTTGACTAATGTTTCCTACGTGTAGTTCCTTAATGTAAAACATTTATTTTTCTCACAGTTGTGTAACAGCACTTCATTATAGTTCAAATGTAAACAGTATGCATATTAACTCCTTTAATAACACTGGGCCACCATGAGAACCCAAAAAGTTAACTTGTGTACCGTGGCATTTATATTTCAATTATATGATACCGAATGTATGTATGCATATCATTTGTTCTATTACAGGAAGTAACCATATTTCATTTTTAATACAGTTTGTCAACTAAGATGAAACCCAAAAGCACTGTCAGTTTGTGTTTTTTTTCCTTCATCAAAGTAACTAGAGACTGAGGGATTCAAACCCAGTACTACAAAAATAATCTGGTTAATAGTACATAGCCTTAATTTTCTACACTCAACATCATCAGGTATTTTATGGTTAGTAGTAGCTAAAGAATGAAATGTGTAGGCTAGATGGTGTGTGTGTGTGTGTGTGTGTGTGTGTGTGTGTGTGTGTGTGTGTGTGTGTGTGTGTGTGTGTGTGTGTGTGTGTGTATAAGAGGGAGAGAGACCATGTGCACGCATCCTGTGAAAGGACCTGGCTTTTCAGGGGCAGTGTTAGTATATATGTGGGTGTATGACAAAAGTAATATCATCAATTTTATCTGAGGGCACACACAATATTGGGGAACACATACTGTACATAATATTTTGGGGTAGCAGTAAAAAAGAACCATTAAAAAGTATTTATCTTTCAAAATGAATGCATAAAATTAATTATGCAACATCTAGATACTGCTTCTGCTGACATGGGGGCTCCTATATAAGTAGCTGTAAGGCAATTTTGATACAAGGTAAATAGAGAGGCCCCATGTTGAGCCCCTGTCTTAAGCATTACCTAGTCCAAAGTCAATTGTGTACAAAAATGTAAAGAAAGTCACTTTAGGTTGTATGGTGCCTTTGGACACTGTGGTTTATGTTTCTTTATCTTTTGATGACAATCAAATCTTAGAGACACCAATGGTAGTGCTGTGAAATGTATAGGTCACTATAGCTTGTATGGAGGCCTTGCACAGTAAGATTATTATTTCCTTATCTTTCACAGTAATAAAACCTTAGAGTTGTGCTCTTTACATTGTGATAGCTTGAGTGGGGGCTAAGGATAGTCTGCTGATTATTTTTATATAAACATTTTCACAATCAAATCTCAGAGGCACACACAAAAAATGTAATTATAGCTTGTGTGGGGGCTGGGACTCTCCTGATAATCAAACTTCAGATGTTTGCACCAAATTTTTTTTATAGGTTGTCTAGGGTTAATGTACTGTCTAGGGGGCAACAGGTTAGATCATATTACTTTGATCATGTTTTCACATTCATAACAAAACATTAGATACACAAACTGGTGGCTATTATTTTGAGGGGGAAGTGGAAGGGAGGCATACAGTGTGTGTGTGTGTGTGTGTGTGTGTGTGTGTGTGTGTGTGTGTGTGTGTGTGTGTGTGTGTGTGTGTGTGTGTGTGTATATATATATATATATATGCAGCAACAACTTCAAATGTGTCACTATGGTCATTTTTTTCTATCACGTTTTTCCAAAACTGACAGAGGTGTACACTGAAGGTTTTCAGCCAGTAGGAGTGAGGAGACGTGGTGTGTGTATACATATTAGCAGTTACAGCTAGCATTACATGACTGCAACCATTATTTTTTTCCAGTTTTGACCTCAGTCTAATAGGAGTACACAGAATGTAAATATCCATTTAGGGGAGCATGTTAAGAAGTAGGCTCTATTCCCAGACAATGTTTATGCAGCTTAGTAAGAATCTGTCTTTTCACTTTGTTGAAGAATACCACTGGAGAATACTATTTTGATAGTTTTGAAACATTTGACAAAACTTACTGTTGCTATGTAGGGAAAGCTGTTATACCAGTCATTAAACAGAGCAGTGGTTCTGACCCTGCCCTGTTCTGATGAAGACATTTATTTACTTTCTGGCAGTGCTTGCAGGCATGCTGCATAAACAAGTGTCTGTCTTCTACTCTGGTGTTTTGTTACACCCTGCTGGATACATAGGTTCATAGGTTCATAGGTTCATACTAGGCTATCTGCCCTAGGGCATTTATAAGCCTAGCCAGAATGTGTTTGGCTTTCGCCACCCATTTTAAATTTATTTTGCTATGCCCTTTTTCGAGGTTAGTATACTGTGCCTCTGTCTAACAGTGACACAGAAGTGATACCCGGGGTAAACCTACGATCTCCCATCCACTCATCAAGATTCCTCTTGAAGAGAGTCAATGAGGGACTCTGCCTAACCTGGACTGGGATTTTATTCCAGAGTGAAGGGAGTCTCTGGATTATGAATCTGTCCCTCCAGCATGTCCTATTTATTTCAGTGTTGAGGTTCAAGTCTCTCGAGTGCGTAGCTCGATGGGATTTGGATTTTCTGAGGTGCGGCATGTCCATTAATTCCGGGTTAGACATGGCTTTATACGTCAGGCACAGATCGCCTCTGAGCAGGTGGTATGCCACTGAGTAGAGCTGGAGTTTCTTTAACCGGGCAGCATATGGCATCTGTTTGAGCCCTTTGATCCTCTTGGTGAGGTTCTTTTGGGGTCTTTCCAGTTGCTGCAGGTGTCTGGTAAGGTACATCCCAAAAGGGCATTGTACTCAATTATGGGCCTGATGAGGGATGAGTAAAGAGGCACGATGACCTCCCCTGATCTAGATGTGAATCCCTTCATGATTAGGTGGGCTATATAAAATGTTTTTCTAACCACTTTGGCCACGTGGTTGTCAAATGAGAGATTGCTATCAACTTGGGTCCCCAGGTCCCTAATTACTTCTTCTGTACTTAATGGATTACCACCTATGTGGTAATTTGTGGGCACTTTGTTTTTGCCAAAGGGGATGACTATACACTTTTTTGCATTTTGCTTGAGGTCATGGCTCTGGCACCTGTTGACTGTTTCTATGAGGCCCTTTTGGAGGATGCTTGTGTCTGCTGGAGAGTCGATTATGGCACCCAGTTTGCAGTCATCTGTGAACTTGGTCAGCCACAGTCCTTCCGTGTTGGCCTGTACCTCCGAGAAATATATACCAAACAAGAGAGGTCCCAGGACTGAGCTTTGTGGGACACCACTTGTAACTGGTTTGGAGTCTGACATGGCTCCAGCAATTCTAACCATGTGGGTTCTGTCCTTGAGCCAGTTTGCAATCCATCTAGTGACATAGGGGTTTATATTTAAACTGGTGAACTTATCTATAATGCCCGAGTGGGGTATTGTATCGAAGGCTTTTGCGAGGTCCAGGTAGGCTGTGTGGACCACCTTCCCCTCGTCAATGGCCTTGGTGACTGTTTCAAAGAAAGCAACCAGGTTTAAGAGGCAGGATCTGCCCTTAACAAAGCCGAACTGGGTAGGATCCAGTGTCTGTAGTCCTCAATATCTTTATTTATGAGGTCCATGATGATCCTTTCCATAGCTTTGAAGACCAAGCTAGTCAGAAGAAACACTGTGGTAAAGTGAAAAAAGGGGGTAACAATTTTATTGAAATACCTGCTCCACACATTAAGAACCACACACATGCACAGACTGATTGGCTTCTGTTCTTGTGGCAACTCTGATGATTAATCTCTCCTTTCTGTGTTTGAACGATATTCTCATGTAAATTTGTAATTGTAATGACAGGTAGGACAGGGTTGCCCACATCATATTTTTCAAACTTAAAGACTGTCCTTTAACTGGCTGACCCTCTCCCAGTCTATGCCTTCATCCTCTGTTAAATGAAACACACAGCTTCACAAATAACTATTCACCTTCATAACAGTAATACCTGCACTGCCTCTCAGGAATGAAGTTTGATGTTTGCAAAAATGAAAGCAGTTTACTTTTGGGTGAAACTACTAACCTTTTGAGGTTCAACTGCCCAGCAGTAATATGTGCCCTGTCTCTGAAGAATTAATGCAGCTTTGCAATGAAGCTTGACAAATCTGGAAAAAACACCCTGTCATCACTCAATAAAAAAATAAAAAACACTGCACCAACTTATAGAACTTTCAGTGAAACTGTTAACCTCTCAAGGTTCACCACATGGCTTGGATCTCAAGAATGGGGCTGTTGTTTGCAACAAAGAAAATAATTTACCTTTGAGTGAAATTGCTAACCTCCCAAGGTTTGCCTTCTTAACACATACATATCTTGCCTCTCAAGAACTAACACTACTGTGTGCAGCAAAGAAATGGTTTACTTGTGGATGATGCTACTAATCCTCAAGGTTTTTTTATTTAATGTAATGAAAAGTACTGTTACCAGTTTAAGTCTGCATGTTGGAGTTATGTGTTTGAAACCCACCACCTCCCTCCCTCCTCTATTGATTTCTCATTCCGATTTATTTGTTTTTGAACAATTAAGTAAATACAGTACTTCTTTGCAGATAGAATTGCTAAACTAGTCTTGTTTTTTTTGAAGAGAATGTTCACGACCATTTAATATCTGATGCCCATCCTGAAGCTAGAAATGTTGGAGGCATAATGCTTCCCTACAAATCTATCCTCAACCTGTTCATTCAGGTTCATTCAAGTCAAAACAAGCTCAGAACATGAACTGAACTGGTTTCTCACTAAGCTTCCATCCAAATCCTCAAACCACCTTTACAGAGCCATTGTTTACTTTCCGACATGAACAAATTCACCCAGATTTCAGATACTAATAAATATTATTCTTGCAGACATCCTACCCACTAAACATATTACTGTCCTTGGAGATTTCAACCTAATTTCTAGGATTCAACACCTAAGACATTTCTGAGTTTCTAGCAGACCTGAAACTATTCCAAGTCATACATGAACAAACTAGATCAAACAACAAAACAAACCACCACTCTCTTTTTGACTTTATAATCACCTCACCCCCAGGTAACATCTCTTCCGTCATCAACCTCCTCCACCTTCAATGACCACTGCTCATCAACATTTCACATCCAAAATGTTGATTTCTTTAAGACCAAAAACATCTAACAATATATCCAGACTAGCGGCACAAATCTCCACTATAGACTGGACACACATACCTAGCTGTACTGATGCTAACACAGCTGTAAACCAATACTCAGTTCCTCTCCTCTTCCTTCAAAGCACCTGTTTCCCTATAATTACCAGAATCTTCAAACATACTATAACTGAATGGCTCACTAAAATGCTTAAAGCCCTAATGTAGCAATGAAGTCTGATAAATCTGGAAAAACAACTCCTCACTACCAAATAGCAAACATTATACCACCTTTTGGAAAATCAGTGAACAGGCAATTTGCAAGCACAAATCTGTATACCTGACATCTAAGCAAACCTGTTTTCTACAGTCACCTAAAAGATTCTGGCAAGAAGTAAATAACATTCCAGGTAGAGTTGTCCCCACCCAAAAAAAAGCCTCCATGGAAGGCTATGTAACATGTCATAATGTCAACCTTTCACCATCAGTTTTTCCTCAAGGAATTTTCCAACCTACATTCCCCACCTTCAACCCCCTCAACCTTCATCCACTGGTAGCTTATCATCCTATAAAATCTACTAGTTTTTACTTCTGCAGAGTTGCACCAGTGCAAATCATTCCATTATATGAAGAAATCACACTTGTTTCAAACACTACATGTGCCAATCTTTGCCCTTGGTTTATATACATTACAGAGACTACAATCACCTAACTGGATCATATCTGCAACCTTTGCCTCACAATAAACACTGTGATCTCAATATGGAAATTCGCTGTTGTCAGAGCAGTAAAAAATGGAACCAAAAACAGACTCTGCCACCCATTTCCAATCAGGCTCGAAACTTCCAAACACTAGGCTAAATCCTTATAAAAATGCATCTGCAATTTATCTGCACCAGCTAGCTACATACCTCCAGAAATACCACTTGTTTCCCAATAAACAACACAGCTTTTGATTAGGGAGAAGTACCATGACAGCATTGCGTACCCTTACTGATATTATATTAACTGATATGGGTTAAGGTCAACCAAACAGGCACCATTGTTTGCTAATCTATCGTGAGCATTTGATATGGCAGACCACTTTGTTTTACCAACCCACCTTATTGGCATTGGTATAAGCCCATCAACAACACAGTAGTTCAAAGATGTTCTTGGTAACAGATCTTTCAATAACAATGGTACTTCTCTCTCAGACCTGCCAGCACTCTCTCTGAGGTTTCACAGGGATCTATACTTGTGTCACAGTTTTCACAATTTTATAAAGAAACTGCCATTTGACCTGCTCCAACAGCAACAACTCCTTCAAGCAGCCACAAAGCTGTTCCTCAATCCTATGGAAGCCAAACCCATGATCTTTGGAACAAAGACAGGGCTTGCAAGAATCCACAATACTCAGATCCAAAATCAACTACCTACTATTAAGGACCCCAAAACTCATTATCTGTTCCTGTCTCATTCAGACAAGACTGCAGAGGGTAAAGGCATATTACGTATCCATCCTGAATATGGTTTACTTCTACTTCCCCCTACATCCAATAAAATATGCCACTCTATTACCAACTGTCCACACCATGAACACCACTGCTCACAATCTCAAAAGCCTCATGGCTGCCAGTTCTAGATAGAACAAACCTACTTCTTGGCTCCCTTTCTTTCATATCATTACAGCCAGATACCCCTTCTTTACTTGTTAGGTGGTTCATAGCCTTCATCCCAAACTATTATCTTAGGTACCATTCCATAACAGGAACAGCATAGGTTCATAGGTTCATACTAGGCTATCTGCCCTAGGGCATTTATAAGCCTAGCCAGAATGTGTTTGGCTTTCGCCACCCTTTTTAAATGAATTTTGCTATGCCCTTTTTCAAGGTTAGTATACTCTGCCTCTGTCTAATAGTGACACAGAAGTGATACCCGGGGTAAACCTACAATCTCCCATCCACTCATCAAGATTCCTCTTGAAGAGAGTCAATGAGGGACTCTGCCTAACCTGGACTGGGATTTTATTTCAGAGTGAAGGGAGCCTCTGGGTTATGAATCTGTCCCTCCAGCATGTCCTATTTACTTCAGTGCTGAGGTTCAAGTCTCTCGAGCGCGTAGCTCGATGGGATTTGGATTTTCTGAGACGCAGCATGTCCATTAATTCTGGGTTGGACATGGCTTTATACGTCAGGCACAGATTGCCTCTGAGCAGGCGGTATGCCACTGAGTAGAGCTGGAGTTTCTTTAACCAGGCAGCATATGGCATCTGTTTGAGCCCTTTGATCCTCTTGGTGAGGTACTTTTGGGGTCTTTCCAATTGCTGCAGGTGTCTGGTAAGGTACATCCCAAAAGGGGCATTGTACTCAATTATGGGCCTGATGAGGGATGAGTAAAGAGGCACGATGACCTCCCCTGATCTAGATGTAAATCCCTTCATGATTAGGTGGGCTATATGAAATGTTTTTCTAACCACTTTGGCCACGTGGTTGTCAAATGAGAGATTGCTATCAACTTGGGTCCCCAGGTCCCTAATTACTTCTTTCGTACTTAATGGATTACCACCTATGTGGTAATTTGTGGGCACTTTGTTTTTGCCAAAGGGGATGACTATACACGTTTTGGCGTTTAGTTTGAGGCCATGGCTCTGGCAGCAGTTGTCTGTTTCTATGAAGCCCTTTTGTAGGATGCTTGTATCGGCTGGAGAGTTGATTATGGCACCCAGTTTGCAGTCATCTGCGTACTTGGTCAGCCACAGTCCTGCAAGCACTCCAAACCACTGCTAGCAAACTACACATCTCCAACCACAGCTTCGCTGTGCTAGCCCCTACCTAACACAATCACTCTCACTGCATCACACTGAAAAAATCAACTATTCTGGCTAAAATCCACAGTTAAAACACTTTGTAATGAAACAGCATCAATGCAAATGCCAGAGTACAGGACATATTGCTTAAACAAACCAATAACACCCTTCCATGCTGGTCCTCTGCGCCCTTTTATTTGGACTCTACAATGTAATATATAATCATCTCTCAGGTAAATATGTAAATAGCATCACTAGTATATGCTATCCTTAAGCAGGGACAGCACCACTCATCTATGACATACTGCAAATTATTAGATCGATTTTATTGTCTTTGTTCCTCCTTGACTCTTTTATAACACACAATATTTTATTCTTACTATCACACTGGTTGTTGTACACATAGCATGTTTTTCAAATTGTTTGACTGTTGTACTCACTATACAGTGTGTGTATTGCATTGAATCCAGGCTGAGCATTTGGTCAGACTATGATTAGTGTGATATACCATGCTAAGCAAAATGTGAATAAAATAACATAATATAAAATATTTCTTCTTTGGAAGACAGCAAGCCTGAATTTCTTTCCTTATTTATTATTTTTGTTGGAAGAAAAGTTAGGAAAAAAGCTCTTGAATGTACATCAGGCCATATAAAAAGCATGGCATCCAGGGGCCAAGTGGCCCCCAGGCTCACAGCTAAATTCAATTACTTCCTTCACTCTTACATGTATAATAGTTGTGTGTTACATGGTGATAAAAGGGCAGAGAGAAAGAAATGAAGAAAAAGACAGAACAAGAAAGAAACTGGATGCTTTAAGGAGACCAGGAGAAAGGGGGTACTGGGAGGGTGCATGGCAGTTGGTGATGGTAAGAATGTGGACAAATGGTGGGCAGTGGTAACTGAGCTGGAGGTGTCATGGACTCTGAGAAGCCATTGGGCAGGAGGGGGTACATTGGAGTTCTTCATCTAGGAATATTTTTTTTACTTAAATTTGTCCTTGTTCAAACACATAAGTTGGTTATAAGCAAAGACCCAATCTTAGTCCTCTGCATTCCCACTTTTAAAATTCCAGCTTCTGCATGAAAGCACCAAAGTATTTTTGACAAAGTTAAAATATTCTCTGAAAGTGAAGACATATTTCATAATATAGTTAAAGCTAAAACGAATCCTTCATAAAACTGTCAGAAAATTATCAGTCCTAATTTATCTGCATGTTTTTGTGTGTGTGTGTGTGTGTGTGTGTGTGTGTGTGTGTGTGTGTGTGTGTGTGTGTGTGTGTGTGTGTGTGTGTGAGAGAGATTGTGTGCATGCACATGTGCAGCACCTTCCCTTTACCACTTACTTGATTTTCAAAGGTCTACCCGAAACAAATTTTTTTTAATTAATGGCCAAAGAAAAGTATTCCATGATACTGTCACATGTCACATGTCAATTACATGAATAGTGTTGCCACCCTTAGATAAAATCAGCTGATTTCCACCATCTTCTGTTTGTCTTTAGTCTTTGTTTCATCATTAGTTCCCCATGGCTCAGTCTTGTTTATATCCTCGATAACCTGCTTACTGCGAACTACTGACCACCTCTTGGGACAGAAAAGAGAATATGTATACCAGAAGATGTTATCCCACGTACTGAAAAGGACTGAGAGAAGGATTGTAGTTGCCATAGTTAAAAGCTGCATACTGTTATTTCTACTGAACAGGAATTCCCTTATCAAAATTAGCTTTATTTGTCTGTCTAAACCACTCCCAGCACTACGGGTATTATTTGATTGACTGTTTCCAAGATATATCTAAGTGTTTGCTACAGACATCAAATTTCTATAATCATGCAACACACCTGGAGTCTTGCGGCAGTCTCAAGTTTCTAAAAAATTAAAGCTGCTCAGCCATGACTCTTAAGATAAGCACCCTGCTTTTTAATAGGAACCTTAACATTTTGATTTCATCTGTGTCTCCTGCACTAAAAGTAAACGTTTTACTATATTACAGAATCACAATAATAGCTGAAGATGTAGAAGGTATTATTCAAAGACGGAAATCATCAGGACACACATATAAGTGCAAGTACATAGGCAATGAATCTGTACTAAGTGATACTTACGTTTTGCACTGGATTGGTTTAGGCAGTTCAGTGAATCGCAGCAGAACAGGAACATCAGTTAAATGAATTGACATCACTACACCAATGTTTATGTATCCATCTCTGGAAAATGACATGTCCTTTGTTGTTGACAGCTGGCAAGCTGTTTTGTGGGTCTGTTGCAAGGTGCTTGAAAGTATCAGCAGTAATAAAGGTAGGTATAGCTGCATGTCAGAGTGTGGCATCATCCTGAGTGAAAAAGATGCATTTCATATTAAATGAAAATTGAAGTGAATGCAAAGTATCTTGATGAGTGATACCTAAATTGCGCTATTCAGTCAAGAAGGCCTGAAGTAAAAAGGCCGTAGCAGCAGTGTGTATTGCTGCAGGTGGTGTCTGCATATTAACTGCATGTTCTTTCTACTGAAAATAGTACACAACTTTGAAGTGCTTTGATTATAATGAAGTAAAAAAAAAATAGGGTGCCTACTGCTTTATAGATTCTCTTCAAGGTACATAGCAATTCAACCATTTCTGGGTCCTTCTCTCTTTCCTCCTTTCTGCTCAAGGAATAAATAAACTCTGTTCCCAGTCCTTTTGTTTAGAGTCCTTAAAAGGCTATAATTGTCCACAAACCACTTCCAGGTTAACTAGCAACTGGACTCATCACAAATAAACATAGACATATTGGCAGGTGACTAGACCATTTGATCATATATTGAATACACATTTAACAAAATAAAACAAACAAGAATCAATTCAGTAATAAAAAAAACTTTTTTGAGAGAAACTATGTCTCCAATAACTACCATGCGCAATAAGACTGTGGTAACCCCTACGTAATAACTTCCTCAGTGTTGTTGCACCTTTGAGTTAAACTGCACTGGCACCTTAAAGTGATCCTGTGTCTTGGTTCAACTTTTGGGTCATGCATCCCGACTGCACGATTTTGCCAAATGTCACTCAATTGAATCACTTACTCTTACACTGGCTTTGGGTGGAGGAGCTCTTACTAGATTCTAGGTGCCTTCAAACTATTGGTACCCTTACTAATTACATAAAATCAGCAATATGTAGTCTATGATTCACAAATTCGGGATAATTTTATGGTAGCTGTTACTTTAGAAGCAGTGTAATGTCTCATTTTGAGTATGTAAGATACTAAAGATTTACTATGGGAGTTGTTGAAAAAATAGTATAAAGATTTACCAGGCTGTGGAATTGGTGATTCATCACTGGGACTAAGCAGAAATTCCTTAAGATTCCAAGAGTAGAATAAGTTATTTTTTGCACTTATTTCATTGAATTGCACTTCTTTAACTCTTATAATTGTGCTATACAGCTAATCTACTACATGTTGCATTGTTATAAAGTTTTTTTTTACTGTTTCACTGCATTTGTGTACTGTTTTTTACTATTTTAACTGTATTTTTCATTGCTAGATACTGTTTCACTACTCTAATTGCATTTTTACTGAATTACTTAACTGTAAACTGCTTTTTCATACCGAGAGTTGTATTTTCTGTTTGTGAGTGCTCTGTCTGTGCTTTTGTGCTTTTTATGAGGTTTCTGTGTTCTAATCAGGTATCATATAACTGATTTGTTTGCAGTTAAAATCATTCTCTAGAGTCTCCTTGCTCCTTTATCTGTTTAAAATGTTCATTTAGTGGCTACAGCTAGCAGCTGTAATATGTTTGCCACCCGCCACCCCTATTGGTGACTTATTCTTATACTTAGTGGCTTTGCAGTTGCCCGCCCAAACTGTAAGTTTGATTTGGGACACACTTCCCAGTCTAGTGTCATTAGCTCATTCTACCTAATACAGAGCGAACATTTGAGAGGCCAACCCACTTAGGTTTTTAACCTTGAATTATCTTCTGTTCCTGCTTTCTCCTTTTCCACTTTACTAAAAAAAAAAATCTAAGCTTGTTTCCTGCCTTTCCTGTAATTACTCTAGTCCAGATGCAGATTTGCTGTATCCATGACTGTTTGTATGCTCCTGAGCCCCCCCCCCAAGCCTTTCTGTGTTGGAGGGAAGCCTTCTAGCTTATCAGTGGGAGTGGTAAGCACTAAACAGTCTATCTACCATATAAGGAGTGGTTTCTGACCCAGAAATTGTAGTTGTTGGCCGTTTGGGCAGTTTTTCCATCTCTCTCAACTTTCTGATTTAAAAGCCCACATTTGTACTTGCTTCCCCCTTTTCCTGTAACTAGTCTAGTCCGGATACAGATTTGCTGTATCCAGGACTGTTTGCAAGCTTCTGAGCCCCCCAAGCCTTTCTGTGTTGGAGGGAAGCCTTCTAGCTTATCAATGGGAGTGGTAAGCACTAGGTAGCCTATCTACCACAAGAGGAGTGGTTTCTAGCCCAGAAATTGTAGTTTATTGGCCGTTTGGGCAGTTTTTCTATCTTTCTCAACTTTCTGGTTTAAAAGCCCACATTTCTGCTTGTTTCCCACCTTTCCTGTAACTAGTCTAGTCCAGATACTGACTTGATGTATCCAGGACTGTTTGTAAGCTACTGAGGGTGCCAAAGTCTGCTCTTCAATTTTCCCCATAGATCTACTAATTCTCTACTCTCCTGCACTTATACTAGCTTATTAGTCTAGCACTTAACCAGACTTCTTGTAGCAATTATTGTAGCACACAAAAGTGCTACCAGCACTAAACTTTCTACAAGGAAACAGATCTAGTACTTATTACCAATACCCACCCCTCCAGGCATATCTAAAGGGCAGTTCCCTGTGCTTTCTCCTATTAACCTGCTGAAGTTGAGCATCCTGTGGCAATGTAACAACTGCCTCATGTACACCGACAACCTTCTCCTCTTACCTCCCAACACTCAAACTTGCGAGAGATGCACTTATATGTCCAAATTGGAAGCCACGCACTCTCCAGCCAAGGTCAGAATAGCTGGTCAAGAGGAGAAGGTCAACACTTGCACCACACCTCATGGAACACATAGCCCTCCAAAACATACACCAGCACTGCCTTCACATAAAAACACAAACCACACACCCACCTTCGTGGAGGCTCTCAATAAAAATCTACCCAAGCAGCAGAGACCTCCAAGGCAGAAATGCACTTGACCACCACAACACAACATTAATCACTCAACCAAAGCCCCTAAAGCAAAACAGCATGCCCAGCACACTAGTCATACGTGACTCAATAGTGAGGCACACTGATATCCCACTCACTAGGTTGAATAAGGAGAAAGTAACAGTCATCTGCCTGTCAGGTGCCAGGATCCATCACATAATGCACGCACTCAAGTCTCTCAACAACAGGTAAAAATATGACTCTGTCATTGTACATGTGGGTGTAAATGATCTGAGACATACCTCCCTGGACTACATGAAAAAAGACATGGATGAGCTCTCGGATTATGTAGCCCAGGTGGGTATGACCTTAGCCCTGAGCAGCATCCTACCATCACCCAGAATGGTACCACAGTACAAGCAGAAAATTATTGATTTCAACAATTGGCTAAGTTTCTGGTGTCATTCTAAGGGGATCCAGTATCTGTCTGCCTGGGATGACATGATTGACAGACCTCCATGCTTTTGCCAGAGAAGGCCTGCATCTGTCACCCCTGTGCTTCTGGATACTGGCCAAGGCTCTTTCCACCCCTATAGTGCCTTTTTTAGGTGGTGTTCCAAAGACTCAATTACCACCATAACACATACAAACAAATGCAATCTGAGGGTCATGCTGCTCAACACTAGAAGTCTAAATCTTAAAATGCACTCACTCAAAGCACTCCTTAAAATGGAGAACATCGACATTTGTGCTGTAACAGAGACCTGGTTCAAGGCAGCAGAAAGCACCCCTGCACTACCAGGCTATAACACATGCCACACCTTTCAGCCCCAGAACTTGGACCGAAGCTCCAAAGGTGGTGGTGCTTCCATATTCATAAAGGATGTGCACACCTCAAGAATGCTAGCCCAACATAATGCATCAGAGATACATCAGGTGCAGCTAACATTGGGTAAGACAGCTACTCAGGTTGTAGCCTGCTATAGGTCCCCAACCATGTCCCAAGACTCACACTTCACGTTCCTAAGCACCCTGAAGAATATTAGGGTCCAACCTAACACTCTCTTACTAGGCACCTTCAACTATCCCTCCATTAACTAGGAAAACTACTCATGTACCAATACACTTGCCAATGTTTCCTGGAGTTCATTAATTCTAATGCCCTGGACCAGCTTGTTCTTACCCCCACTAGAGGTAGCAGCATCCTTGACCTGGTCATTACTAACATGGGTGATTGTTGCTCTACATCAAAAGTCATCTTCTCCCTGGTTAAATCTGACCACAAACTAATCACCTTGGAAATCCACACCCCTCCTCCCCCGGAAAGGTATCCACCTTGAAAAACTTCTCCAAAGCTAATTCTGGGCTCCTAAAACAGAGGTGGCTAACTTCACAGCACCCATGCAAATGGAGAATAGTTGTATGACTGCCCAATCTTACTCCAATGCACTGTATGAATACGTACACAAATGCATGGATCTCGCCATACCCAATAGAACCAAGATGCTCTCCTCCAAAAAAAGGAAGACAATCTGGTGGTCCCCTGCCATAAGCAAACTCTACAAGAGAAGGAGGAAACTGATGCGAAAAAAGGTGAAGTCCCAAGACTGGAAAAACTCCCTTATCAGCCTCAACAAAAAGTTGAGATCCCTCATCAAATCCTCTAAAGCTAGCTATAAAAACAGAATTGCAGCAGATAGTAAAGACAACCACAAGGCCTTCTATAGTTATATAAAGAATCTCCATGGCAATACCCAGATTTGCTCTGGGCTACTGCACAATGGTACCTGCTATACCGAGCCTACATATATTGCCAGTATACTGGCCAACAGATTTAGTGCCAACTTTACTCCCCCCAAAGGCCAATCACAATGCCAGTAGATTGCCAGGCACCCAGTATTACTGCTGCACAGGTTAAAACAGCACTGTCCAAGGCCAAGAATACAGCTTCTATGGGACTTGACAATATCCCTGGCTGTTTTCTACATGAAATACAGAGTGAACTGGCACCTCACCTGTGTGTCCTGTTCAATCACAGCCTCACCTTAGGTTTTGTCCCTACTGAATGGTGCACTGCTACAGTCATCCCTCTTCACAAAGGAGTAGTGACTACAGACCCTGGGAACTATCGCCCCATTAGCCTGATGAGCCTGATATGTAAGGCTATGGAACGCATCATCATGGACCTAATAAACAAGGGTATAGGGAATTTCCAAACTCTGGATCCTACACAGTTTGGCTTTGTGAAGGGTAGATCATGCCTGCTCAACTTGGTTGACTTCTTTGAGTCAGTCACCAGAGCTGTGGATGAAGGCAAGGTGGTTCATGCAGCCTACTTCGATCTGGTCAAGGCTTTTGATACCATTCCCCACTCAGGAATCATAGAAAAACTCACAAAGCTAGGCATCAACCCCTATATCACTAGGTGGGTTGCAAATAAGCTCACAGATAGAACCCACAGTGTGAAAGTAGCTGACTCCAAGTCAGACTGCTGACTAGTCATGACTGGAGTCCCACAGGGTTCGGTCCTGGGTCCTCTCCTGTTTTAGGCCAACACAAAGGGACTCTGGCTGACAAAGGTCACAGACAATTGCAAGTTGGGAGCTATTATTAACTACCCAAGTGATGCTGGCATCCTGCAGAACTGCCTCACTGAGACCAACGACTGGTGTCAGAACCATGGCCTTAAGCTCAATGCCAAAAAATGTGTCATCATCTCCTTTGGGAAAAACCTAGTTCCCATGAATTACCACATTGATGGTAGTCCACTGAACACAGAAGGCATTATAAGACATCTGGGAACACAGGTTGACAGCAACCTCTCTTTTGATCACCTTCTATGTGGCACATCTCATTACTAAGGGTTTTGGATTCAAGAAGAAAGAGGTCATTGTCTCCCTCTAATCTTCCCTTATTAGGCCAATCATCAAGTACAATGCCCCATTTGGCATATACCTCACTAGACACCTGCAACAACTGGAGAGACCACAAAAGTACCTCACAAAGAGAATCTTAGGCCTTAAACACTTATCCTATATGGACAGACCCAGAAATCTCCAACTATTCTCTGCCTCATATAGCCTACTTAGAGGCGATCTCTGCTTGACTTACAAAGCCATGTCTGACCCAGCTCTGTTAGAAATGCTACATCTAAAGAAATCCCAGTCCCTCTGCACCACACGTTTCAGAGACCTCAACCTCATTACCACAATTAACAGACCATGCTGGAGGGACAGGTTCATAACCCAAAGACTGCCCATGCTATGGAATAGACTTTCCCACACATATCAAGCAGAGCAGCTCACTAGTCCTCTTCAAGAGAAATCTTGATGAGTGGATGGGAAAAAGAAAATTCACCCCAGGGATAACTCCAGTGGCTCTACTCAACAGAGGACCTGGGAACTAAAGTCAGGTGGCACTATGCCAGGGAAATTCTATGGCTAGGCTTGTAAAGGCCCCAGGGCCATTAGCCTAGTACACACCTATGAACCTAGGATTTGATGTATGATGTTATAAAATACTGTTTTATTTATTCATTTTTGGCTGATTTCTGCATCAGAATAATGATGCACAGACAAAAGCAAATACATAGTTTAACAGTTTTTCATGATCAGCACACAAGGACAACAAAGCAAAGAAAATTATATTGGAGTACATTGGAACAGGAGAAATGGTTAAGGTGTGCATGGAGGGCAACATGAATAAACTTCAAAAGGCCATGGGATCTAGTATTTGGAGGTCGCTGAAGTTGGAGAAATTGAAATAATAAATGAGGTTGCTATAGGGAAAGTGAGCTTGAGAGATTACAATAGTAATGGAGTACACCACAGATAAAGGATCCCAGAACTGGATGTGAAATTACCTTACATGCAGAATTTCTAAGACTGGATAGGAAGCCTTCAGTCAGGCATAGGTTCCTTCATATCTGTATTCTGTCAAAGTTCTGTCGTGGGTCAAATATTTTTCTCACTGCTGATTAATGCTGTAACTACCACCCTCCCAGTCAATGCTCTTATTTACTGTTCATTTTGAGGTGAGGATAAGTGAAATGAGATTATAAGATTGTGTTAATGTTACTTGAAATCACAATTTTAGCTGTATGGTGTTTTTAATCCATTTTAATGAGATTTAGATGTTTAGAAGACATTTTTGCCCATAAATGTTTGCTAGAATGGAAGACAAAGGGCTGTTTAGTTTAGTGGTATCAATTGTTACATTGGTACTACAGGTATGAATATGGAACGTGCATTTAGGGGGTTAGTTTTTCAGGAGCTAAGTTTGTTTATTTTTGGAATACTAAATACCTACAGAAAAAAGTTTAGAGACCAGTGACAATTCACGTAAGAGGACTGTTTTCATTAATTGCTGCCATTCTTGTTGTCCTGACTTTTCTTGTTTTAGCATGGGATTGTCTGAGGTGGGGTCTGGGGGGTGCGGTTGGATTCAATGGTGGATGAGTCTGTTAAAGTGAAAGATAAATATGAAATAGTTCTTCAAAATACTTATTCATCGAATACGTACTCATCAATGGCTAAACAGCAAAATTCATTAAAGCGAAGCACTAAATTTTTCCCAGGGTTAGGAATCACTGGGCCATCACTATAACTTTGCCTTTTTTCCCACCTTAGTGCAATCTTGGAGTTGGTATATATAGTTGGGGGTGTAGGGGGCAAAGCCCTCATTTGGGTGGGTTTGATTTAATGCCATGTGTGTTCCAGAGTGCTAGAGGGCCCATGGGTCCTAACCTTAGGAAAAATTACGTGCTTCATTGTAATGAATTTTACTGTTTAGCTGTGAATGTATACATATTCAATGAATAAATTAATATAGACCCAAAATGAAATGAGAAAAAATGGTTATGGAGAGATGAATAAGTGTGCATTGTCATTAGAGGCGAGCGATTGAGGAAAGCTGGACTTTTGTTTAGCTGCCCCCAGTGCAGAAGGGTTCCAATTAGCTTGTTGAACACTCAAAAGAGTGAAAACTCTTTGATCAACAGCTAAAAGTCGAAACCACAAAAAGTCAGCCAGAACAGCAATTTTTTTTCCCAGGGAAAAAAATCGCTGGGCCATTGTTGGGACTTTTATTTTATTTGTGGATTTTTTTTTTTTGGAACAGAGATTTTTTTTCCCTGGGAAAAAAACTCTGTTCTGGCCATTCAACTTTTTACGGTTGCGACTATTAGCTGTCAATCAAAGAGCATTCGCTCTTTTGAGTGTTCAACAAGCTAATATGAACCCATGCAGAACACTAGACTTGCAGTGTGGAAATTAAAAGCAGTATTCACTGCTTGAGGAAAATAGAAATAATTCACTTCTATAAACACTACATAGCAGATACAGTAAAATGTTAGCTGGTAGTAGAAATAGTTATTACTGGAGTTCAAATTCAAAGTTGAGCTGTATATTGAAAGTAAATGACAAGGTTTGATGGTTTGTGCAATGCTATTACCAGTACACAGAAGACAGACACAAGTATTCCAAACTGGGTATGTATAAGAGATACCTACTGTACAAATTTGTTATGTGTGGCATTTCACTTTTCCAGCTATCACTCATGTTTTCAGTTGTGTACTGAATTATGAGTGCACACATGAGGTGTCCATAGTTTCTCGTTATATGTCCTGGATATTTGAATATGATGGCTGCAGTTTTGTTTCCCAGACTTGTATGGGATATTATAAAGATTTATTTTTAGGATTGTTGATAGGCATTTGTTATTTTTTGACTGTTGTATTTTTTCTCAGTTTTGAATACTTAGTGCCATTTTGTGTGTTAAGTGATGGATTGTTTCATTTGGGGAAAATGGTTTGTGGGAGGAGAAATTTAGGTACTTTTGAAAGTGTAGGAGGGATTGCTGAGATGGGAGCTGATGAAAAACAAAGGCACCGTACCTGCATATTGTGCAGAAATAAGTAGTGCATGTGCATATAGAAGGTGGTAACTTACAGTAAAATTTTCACCATACTTCTCTTGTGACTAGAAAAGAAATAAAAAAGAAGGCCAGCTTGACAATTTATGTTTACTATGCAGGTTCATCTGCAGCAAGCCTGGGCAAAATCATGGCCTTGGAAAGAGTCCAACAGCTCACAGCATTACCAGTAGCACTGGTATTAGGCAAAGGTATGAAGGCTATGGGAGAAGGGGTTTCCTGCTAGCAGACAACACACCAGAAATTAACAGAGCAATCACCAAGTAGGAAACAAATTATAAAGTATAAAAACAAAACTAAGACTCCCTGATTTGCTGCAGAAATGTTATTAAAATGTTTACATCAAAATAATTTACTAAATGATTGTTCTACAGAGCAGTGGCTATGAAGACATGATCTTGGTAGTCCACAGTTATTGACTGGAGGTGGGCTTTCCTGGGGTGCTACATATCTCCCACCCCCTTAATTTATTCATGCTGGCACAGTTTTGGTAGGCCATGATGGTCAATTGGAGTACTCTCTTCAGATACTACATGGAATTTTTACCTACTGATAAACTAGGGACTTGGTCCTACATCCACCACCTGTACTAAGACAGGAATAAGTGCTGTCTAAGGAAGCATAAGGAGATGGCCCTCAAAAAGTATTTGAGAAGACAGTAAAAGTAAAGCACTGTAGAAGGCAATATAGAAAATGAGGTGTTGGGTGCTAGAAATAAGAGAAGGTAATATGAAGTTTCTGTTGCTAGTGATATTACTAAGGAGGAAAGGTTCAACAAAGACTGTGGCCTGGGCAGAAACTGAACCAAGGAAGAGCTGAGCTGGCAGAAATCTTACTGCAAAAGTAGGACAGGTTAGCTGGCAGGTAGAAAAATAAACTTTCTGAAACAATGCTTCATCCAAGATGGGGTCTAGGACAACCTTAGTCTGACATTTATTTAATTTAATTTAATTTTATTTTTGTTCAATGTTTTCACTGAATAAGTTGTTTTGTGTCCATTTTTTCTGTTGAGGTGCCTTGAAGTACCTACAAAATTGTCACCTTTATTCTGTCACAGATATTTTTAGTGTTTCTCAGGAATCTTCACTCTTTTCCACTGCTGCAGCCTTGCTACATTGTTACACTACTCTGAAAAACATTGTCTCAGACTGTGAGTGGTCCTGCCGATAGGTGGTCATTTTATTTCTGACATAGTCAGAATTACAAGAGGTTCAAAACAAAAGTTCCATTACTCTTTACTGTTCAGCTTAAGAAGTGGACCATTTCCAGGGGCGATCAAGATATACAGATCATGATTAGAAATAACTATCAAGAGAAGATTTTTTTTTTTCTTTCTAGATGATACATTACTTTTTCTAAAGATATTTGCAGCAACTTATTTCAAAAATGGGAAGTTAAGACTGCAGTTCTCTCATTTTTAATGATACTTCCACAGAAATCACTGCTATTTCAATCATTTCATCCATCCATCCATCCATCCATCCATCCATCCATCCATCCATCCATCCATGCATCCATCCATTCATAACCCCCTTTTTTTTTCAATTTTGCACATGGTGTCTGGGTTTCACATAATCTAGAGCCAATGTTTACACCACCAGGTGACTAGCCCTGCTGTAGCTATCAGTCCTTCACCTGTTTATGGAAATATAGCATTTTAACACTAAAAGTAAAATAGTCCATTATTAAGTCAGACAAATAAATTATATTATGATATATAAGCAATAAAAATATCATTCATAAATTCCTGGACAGTGATTTGTATTGAATCTTAACAAAGACTGTCATTAGGTAAAATTAACAGTTTGCCAAAAATAATGTGCATCATACAGCACAAACGCATGAAACCCCAAAACACAAAATCATCTAATGCAAAAGCATTTAATAAAATGGTTATATCTTCAGTCTAAACCTGATATTATAATGCATTTTCATACAAATTCAAAGGCTAATAGACTGAGCTCCCCACTTGGTGAGTATGCTACAAGCATCTTTCTTAAATCCAGTATTATCACTCAGTCTAAATTATGAAACTATCTGAAAAGTATATACAACTATAATATACCAAGTAGCCTCACTTATCCATAATCCAATTACAACATCAAAAAAGCAGTAACTAAAAAGCTTAGTTTCTCTCACTCTCCATAGCACACAATTAATACAACTACTAAGTTAAATGTGTTAATTAAATAATGATTCTTCACTTAGTTCCACAACAGTGAAACATTTAAACAAAGCCAGTTGGGTTAATAAAAAGTTAATCATTCTAAATTCAGCATCAAAAGAAACAGTCAGGACTTGGATTTGGGTTAATATTGATTTACTTTCAGTATTTTTCAGTATACAATGTGGTTTCATTATTTTGGTATATTATCTTCAGAATGATAATTGATAAAATAACAGGCATTTTGTTAAAAAGATTCAGACTGCAGTATTTTTTGACAACCAAGCAAGGTATTCAGTTTAGTAAACAAATGCAAATATAAGCCAAGAAATCTTCATTCATGTGCCATTTAACACTAAACTACAACCTGTTAAGAGCCCAAAGAAATATGACACTAAAAATATTGCAGTTATGTGATATAATTAAAAAAATCAAATCTGAATTACAACAAATATCTTTCTTAAAAGTTATAATTTCTTGCTTTTTGGATCATTTCTGTATGGCAC
The DNA here is from genome assembly GCF_019279795.1 of Protopterus annectens. NCBI lineage: Eukaryota > Metazoa > Chordata > Ceratodontiformes > Protopteridae > Protopterus > Protopterus annectens. The sequence continues at coordinate 803,198,286 of NC_056751.1, forward strand.
TTTTTAAATAAATCCTTTTTAAACAGCTAAACAATGTCTTTCTTAACATAATTGAGATACTGGAAATATAAATGGAGAAGTACTTCAGACTACAAGAACAACTGCTATAGTCGCCACTCATTGTACCCTTCATGGCTAAACACATTGTTCATTTTTCTAGAATGATTCTGAACTCCAATAAGACCTACCAAAATTCCAGGCAGTTGCAGTTGTAACGGTTAATATTACTGAAAGCATTTAAACCTGCAATTAAAAAAAATGAAAAACTCTTGAGTCTCTCTCATATTACACAACATCTGTGAAATGGAGTTCAGTAAAATCTATCATACTGAATTAGTACATTGCATACAGGAGTAATACTCAAACCATCAGATTTTAAAGCCTAAACTAGACATTGCTGAAGGCAAAGTCACATGCTAGGATACTATAGATGGTTGTGAAAGTCAGCAACAAATTAAATCTAGCCCCTCATTTATAGTTTTGCAGTGAGACGTGAGTGCGTGCGTGTGTGTGCCTACTGTGGAAGGTTGGGCGCCAGGCTGGCAACTCAACATCGGAAAAAAAAAAGCTCCACTGCCAATCATGAGCAGACAAGGTGATCTGCTGTGGCGACCCCTAACTGGGAAAAGCCAAAAGAAAGAGAGAGAGTGAGACTGTACACTGTGGGATTAATGTGATAGTCACAATTCCATGGCCCTTGAACATCATGTAGTACTTCTGGTTTTTAGAATATTGACTGCATACAGTCTGCATTAGTTAAGAAGACAATGGGTATAATAACAGAATGTATTACACCTGCCTTTGTTTTTACCTGCATTATTTTAGTACTTTTGTGTTTCGATAACAAATATTGTTTTTAGAATCTCAGCCAATTTATTTTGTAAATAATTACTAAAAGACAGTATAAAGGATATATACAATGTGATGTTTTTATATAAATTTGCAATATATTTCTACTTTTTAGTAAGGCTGTAATAAAACTGTAAGCTGTGCACAAACATTATAAAATATGTAATTGATTTTATGAGGTATCAGGTTTGTAGAATGTGAAATGCTCTTTTGTAACTGAAAAAACATCTGACATGCTTTTTTTTTAATTTATTTACGTATTTGTGTGTGTGTGTGTGTGTCTGTGTGTGTGTGTGTGTGTGTGTGTGTGTGTGTGTGTGTGTGTGTGTGTGTGTGTGTATGTGTGTGTGTAATGCATAATAAAGTATATAGGATTTCAAGCTATGAGTGCAACCATGTTTTTTCTGAGAAGCATGATATATGTATATATGGCAGCACTGAATACTGTCAGACGTACAGTAGGTCAACATCTGTTTAGTTAACAAAACTTGATTGACTAAGCAGATTGCCAACAGGTGTGTGAGATAACACAATTATCAGAATCGGGGAAGATTCCCTATCCCCGGTGTTGTGTGATGTTGAAGTTAGCATATATAATTAGTAAGGGGTGTGGGGCTGTAGAGGCCCCCTGCAGAAATTTTTTTTTTATTTACTTTTTAGGTTTGTTGCAAAAAATATTTTTTTTAATTTACTTTTTAAGTTTGTTTTTTGCATTTACCATATATATATATATATATATATATATATATATATATATATATATATATATATAGATGACTATATTCCTATACATTGCCTATAAACTTTAACATTAAATGTGTTGTTAAAGTTCACTGACACAATTACTTTCAGCTAAAAAAGAAAACAAATTGAGGTAATAAATGAAACCAACACACTACATTTGTGATCATCTAAAATAATCAGAAACTTTACATTTACATGGAGGCTTTGCTCCCCATAGCCCAACATGGGGGCACTGACCCCACAATCCCATAAACTAACTGTACTAACAGCACAACCACACAACAGCAGATAAAGAGGATAACACCTGAAATTATATTACCATCAAACTATTGCAGTTTGTCTATAATGTAGTTCAATCACTGAATCCAAAGATGAAATTTACCAGAAACCCTATATATATATATATATATATATATATATATATATATATATATATATATATATGAAACACACATACATATATATATATACACACACACACACACACACACATATATTTGTGTGTATATATATATATATATATATATATATATATATATATATATATATATATATATATATATATATAGATATAGATAGATACACACACACATGTCCAGATTTTTGCGTAATATTTTTTGCCTGATCCTTATAAAGTTTGTGGCTTTCTGACAAATCAGTGAGGATTGAAATCCCTAAATAATGAAATTTATTTGAGTTTCAGACTTCATATCCTTCAGAAAAAGCATCTTACACAAATCCTGTTATTCAACCAACTTTCTAAGTTTATAAGAGCAATGTCTAAAATTTGTTCCTATTTTTGGGCCTTTGTCCCCCCCATTACTTTAGGCTTTGTCCAGATATTTTGTAATAAGAAGTTGAGAAGTATGATGTGTGTGTGTGTGTGTGTGTGTGTGTGTGTGTGTGTGTGTGTGTGTGTGTGTGTGTTTGTGCACGCACGTGTGTTTCTAGTAATATGCAGTTCTAAACATAGCACGCACTGCACCAGTTAGTTCTCAGAAACATGTTTTTATTTCCTATGGGTCTCCATGACTTAAATGATAATATATCACCAAGCTGTTGCTGTTCTAGTTCCTGCAAGTCTAAACCCCGTAATTGTGCCATCTGTGCCGTCCAGCTGTAAAAGTAAATACCTACCAGCACATAAGTTATTATCTTCAATGGTCAAATTACACTATCTTCTTCTGATAGTAGGTGCTTTGGTTTAAAATCAGGTTCAGTACCTCATGAAGTGTGGGTTTAAGGAAAACACTCTCAAATGTATATATCTCTTTTATGTATTTGTTAACTAGGTAACTGAACTGGTCCTAAGATGAAGACCTATCTTCAGATCTCTGGGGTGTATTCCTCATTGATTATATGATTGGTAATGTTTCTGCAGTAAAATTCAACTTACTTAACATTTTAATTATTTAAGTACTTAAGATCTGCTCTGCTAACATTTCAAAGTTCTCATGCTTTAGATCTTGCACTTAATTTTAAGCAGCCTTGGTTTGTAGTTATTAGTTTTAATTTATCTCATCTTAACATCCAACAAATACTACACCAAAACTCTTAATAATTACTTGCAAACTGAACCACCTTGTCATTTAACTACACATTTTGATCTATGAATAAATTAAGCTCTTAACTTATAAGACTGTTGCACAATACTTGGGTTCTTTCCACAAGTTTATGCTGCAAGCAAAATTACTTTGGTCTAAATTGCAGGAACTGTAGTGATAAAGCAATAGTCATTCTCAATCAGTAACATGCTTATCTAGGATAACCATCGTGAAGCAACAGATGATAAGGAAGGTTGAGGAACTACTTTCTTGACCAATTTCATTCTTGCACTTTGTCAAAAATGACCATCATTTTTAATTTAGCAATACGTATTAGTAAGAAATCCAAATAAAACATTTTATCAGTACATTGATTATATGGTTAGAATATAAATTCAGTCTGTACCTAGGGTCACTCAAACTGTATAGAATACCTGTATTGTTTCTTTTAGTTTAATATATTGCATACATTTATATACATTTTGCCATTTGCCAAATGCTTGATTTATTAAAGTTATGTTTTATAATGTTATAGCATTACACTCTTAATAACTTGTAAACAGTTTTCTTTCTTTCTTTTAGTCCAACATATTGTGTTTATTTGCATGCTGTTTGTCAAATATTTAATTTACTAATGTTATTTTTTGAGCATATAGAATAAAACTGATATTGGTATTAGAGTAAACACTAGGCATTAGTAATCTATGATAAAAATGGTACTTACTTCATTAAATCTCAGTGAGTAGATTGGTAACAGAAAGTTCACCCCAGGGATCACTCCAGTTGCCCTACTAGATAGAGGCACTGTGAATTAACAATGGGTAGCATGGCGTCAGGGCAATTTTTGGGCTAGGCTTGTAAAGGCTCCAGGGCCATTAGCCTAGTACACATCTGTTAACCTGTTAATCTGTTAACCTGTTAAATTGTGGCACGTATGTAATGTGTGCTGTGACAAAATCCTGTGTAACCATATGGATGTATGTCAATCCATCAAAAACTAAATGCATCAAAAGGAAATTGACTGAACACAACTTGTCAATCAGCACCTTACTGAAAAAAGAGAAAATGAAAAGAACATTTTTGCAGGGGGGCTTGTGCCCCTATACCCCACCCTCTGATAATTATATTTACCATCTCTAAGACTGCAGTACAGTGAGGAAATACATTTGCCAGTCCTCACTCTACAGTTATCACACACAGAAACACAGCTGTCAATTTCAATTGTGTGTGTGTGTGTGTGTGTGTGTGTGTGTGTGTGTGTGTGTGTGTGTGTGTGTGTGTGTAATATTTAAAGTATACTTATTGTAGGGAAAGGAGCACTGGAAGGCATGAAAGGCATGGAATCCAGACGGAAATGGGAAAGGGATCTGATAAGCTAATTTCCCTGATTGGAGGGTGCTCATTGCGGAGCTTATTCTTGGGTGTGGATAATGTAGGCCTTTAGCCTAGCATAGCAGCACATTTTTCTAAGTGTTCTTGAGTCTACACTTCACTTACTGAGTCGTTAAGTGATTTATTTGTATGTGCATTTTATATTTCATTCTGTTTGGTGCCACTAGTGCAGATCGATACACCATGTTGTCTGGTGGCTACCAGGTTGTTATGGTCAATGGAACTGGCCCAAGGATCATAGCCTCTACCATCATAATGCAACAATTTAGCATATGTTAGATGAGTGATGGATGGATTCATATTATTTAGACTTATTTAGTGACTGACATTTCCTGCACTATTTTTTTTTCATTAAAATATGAAGTATAACCTGATTTGGTCTCTATGGTCTTTGAATATGCAATGGCAATCTTTTTACTTTTCTAATCTGTTTTACTGTGTGAATTATTCAATAAAATTCCCTTTAAAATAAAATCTAAGGTGAGAAGGCATACAGGTCAGACCTGCTCCCACACTCCCTTGAAGAGTTGGTTGTACTGCTTCTTAAATCACTTGCAATATGGTACAACTTTTGTGTTTACACTGAAGCATTGGCGGGTCTATGAAATACATCAGCAACACTGTCAGAATAGTAAAGCTGTAAATATGTGTATGTATCAGAGAAGGTATAAACAAAAATGAGGTAAGCAGTACTAGAATATGTTTTAACTGTGCATAATGACAGTTTGCTTTCCTTTATATTTATTAATTTTCAAAAAGCGGAAAGTAAGTCTGAGATGCTCATAGGATTAATTGAGGAACCCGTTACAACAAAAGAAAGTGAGATATGTTTTAAAATATAATATTGTTAGATCTTTCTGAGTAAATGCATGTGTTCCCTAAGCAAAGACATGTCAGCTGACATACCTGATACATTAGTTATAATTTTTTGAAGGGAAGTTTAATATTTGAGAAAATATTTAAGGAAGAACTTATTACTAGTTTTGAAACCTTCAGGTGGTTGCCATATCCAAGGCATTATGTTTAATACTAATAAATAGAACATGGAGGGGTCTGTAGGTAATAGCCAAACAACTACACTTAGTCTCATTTCCATTTTAGAAAAAGTCATGTAAAATATTTCATTTGTACCAAACTATCCTAAACCAGTTTTGTAACTGTATATGTGGTATATCTGGATATCAGTAAGGCCTATGATATCAGTGCTCTCTGGTGAGCAGGTGGAAAAGGTTGAGACAGACACAAAGCCAATTAAGTGACAAAAAACTAAAAGCAGTAACTATTTCACAATTGCTATACAATATGCACTGCAAAATATGACAGCCACAAGGGTGGGTCCTCGAACTGGAAGTATTTAATTTGTTTTTGTCAGAAATCTTGGAAAGGATAGAGACCAAGATCATCTGTTTGCTAATGAAACTAAGACTGGAGAGATATCGTTAGTTGGGGGGGTGAGGGGGATAATCTCTGATGCAGCCTTTACAGGATTACAGCATGAGAAATATGAGGTGATTGAAGGTGAATGTAAGAAAGTGTAAAGTGACACACTTTAGTAAGGAAATCCAGGTGAAACATGTAGCTTGAGGGGCACTAAAGAGGACAGCGAGGCTTGGCAGCGGCTAATGACTTAGGGTGTTAGATGCTTCAATAAAGGTAGTGGTCTCAAATAACATCCAGGTCATCCTTCCTTTGTATGAGGCAGTAGTAAGATCATAAGTACTACATTCAGTCCTTTGTATGAGGCAGTAGTAAGATCATAAGTACTACATTCAGTCCTTTGTATGAGGCAGTAGTAAGATCATAAGTACTACATTCAGTCCTTTGTATGAGGCAGTAGTAAGATCATAAGTACTACATTCAGTCCTTTGTATGAGGCAGTAGTAAGATCATAAGTACTACATTCAGTCCTTTGTATGAGGCAGTAGTAAGATCATAAGTACTACATTCAGTCCTTTGTATGAGGCAGTAGTAAGATCATAAGTACTACATTCAGTCCTTTGTATGAGGCAGTAGTAAGATCATAAGTACTACATTCAGTCCTTTGTATGAGGCAGTAGTAAGATCATAAGTACTACATTCAGTCCTTTGTATGAGGCAGTAGTAAGATCATAAGTACTACATTCAGTCCTTTGTATGAGGCAGTAGTAAGATCATAAGTACTACATTCAGTCCTTTGTATGAGGCAGTAGTAAGATCATAAGTACTACATTCAGTCCTTTGTATGAGGCAGTAGTAAGATCATAAGTACTACATTCAGTCCTTTGTATGAGGCAGTAGTAAGATCATAAGTACTACATTCAGTCCTTTGTATGAGGCAGTAGTAAGATCATAAGTACTACATTCAGTCCTTTGTATGAGGCAGTAGTAAGATCATAAGTACTACATTCAGTCCTTTGTATGAGGCAGTAGTAAGATCATAAGTACTACATTCAGTCCTTTGTATGAGGCAGTAGTAAGATCATAAGTACTACATTCAGTCCTTTGTATGAGGCAGTAGTAAGATCATAAGTACTACATTCAGTCCTTTGTATGAGGCAGTAGTAAGATCATAAGTACTATATTCAGTCCTTTGTATGAGGCAGTAGTAAGATCATAAGTACTACATTCAGTCCTTTGTATGAGGCAGTAGTAAGATCATAAGTACTACATTCAGTCCTTTGTATGAGGCAGTAGTAAGATCATAAGTACTACATTCAGTCCTTTGTATGAGGCAGTAGTAAGATCATAAGTACTACATTCAGTCCTTTGTATGAGGCAGTAGTAAGATCATAAGTACTACATTCAGTCCTTTGTATGAGGCAGTAGTAAGATCATAAGTACTACATTCAGTCCTTTGTATGAGGCAGTAGTAAGATCATAAGTACTACATTCAGTTCAGGAGGCCCGAGGCAAGATGAAAACTGAGACATTAATAGTTTTAAAAGGACAGTGTCTAAAATGGTTAAACTAAAACAACAGATTGAAACTTCTGGGCATGTAAACACTTAAAGAGAGAACAGAAAGAGTGGCATATGACACTGGTACACTGCATGGTCAGGTAACAGAGAAGGTGAGGACAAGTTCAAGAAAACCAACAGAACTTAGAAGGCAGTTGTATGCTATAGGATTCAAATTTAAAGTACAAGAAAGATTATTTCAAGGAGTTGGAGGTACAGTTCTGGAAAGTAAAATTCTATTCTACTGGTTAACAAATGGTTTCAAAGGTGTTCTGGAATAATTGCCAAAGGGGAAGTACACAGAGTTGTTAGCTAAACAGAGGCTAGATGCAATAATCAGAGAAAAAAAAAACTAATTATATCATACCCTTTCCTGTCAGAAACTTTAACTCTAGACTGTGATGCAACAGAAATGTGATTTATATTACAAGAAAACTCGTATAGAGATGTGATTGCATGTTTTGTTTTTTATTCTTTAAGAGGAATATTATGTTGAGACTGGTATGTCATTACTCATTATTGCAAAACATCATTTCCTACATACTAACAGTGAGGAAATCAGATTGGAAAATGATAATAAATAATAAATAATAATAAAACAGTATCACCAGTCATAATAACTTCACACGTTTTAGAAGCAAGTCTGAAAACTCATTAAAACAAATAGGATAAAAGAACTATACAAATCAAGACTGATGTCATTTCTGTGAAAATGTTTTGACGTAAGTGGAATAGAACTGTGTTAGTCTTTTGTAGATTTTTTAAAAAAACATATAATAAGCAAAGTCCTGAAATGTAAAGGTTAATAACATGGAACAACATGTCATAAGTAAATGGGATGGGTGCTGCCCATCCAAATAAGTAAAAGGTTTCAGCAGAGAAACTTTTTTTACATTCCCTGTTCATCTAAACATATGTGCTGTTCATTGCCATGCAGTAATCCTGTTTTTAATTAGACATCATTTTATATCTTAAATGGTGTTAAGTTCTTGAGTTCACATTTTAAAGCAACATTCAGATAAAACATATGCTCACATTACAAATTCCACAGATGGAGCAGACATTTTGCCACAGTTCAGCCATAAAACTGTTACTTCCTGCACAGCTACTCTGTAATATAATCTAACAAAATGAGTTATATACAGCACAAATGTGTGGTTTATAAAATAAAAAGAATACATTTTCTGACTTTGTATAAATTTTCAAATTGATAGTCTCGGCACCTGGAAATAAGAACACTATAGTAAAGTATATCTATTTTATGTATTATCAGTTATTCAAAGTATTTCCACTGAGCTGGAAGTTTATATCCTGTTTTAACATACCTCTTTGATTCAGTCTCTTTATTTTTCCATACATAATTTTACAAAAAAGGAGTCTGTATTTTCTGCAAAATTGTTTGAAATAACGTTTTCTGTTCAGGAAAAGAACTACTACACATTGATTTCATGATTTCATGCAGGATGCAACTAGAAGCAGTTGTAAAAGGCAATGCAATTCTTCCCTTTAATTTATAAGCAGCTTAGTCAGGGCTGGAGGTGTAGAAACTGTATGATACAGTATAAATAGCAAATACTATTCCCTCTTGTTTCTTTTCCATAATGAAGCAGATAGCAAAAGTTATGATAATGAAGGGAACAATTTTCATTAGCAATGCATTTCTTAATTATATGTGTTATGGGTGGTCAAACCATGATATGGTGACGTCCAAAATGAGAATATGTCATGAGCCATATCTGTATGAAGAATCTCATTTTCAGTGAATGTTTGATAAGGAAGTTTAGAAATTCTAAGAATGAATGAATGAATAATGTAATTAGTTAAAATATAAGAAAGATGTAATGCCAGGTGTTAAACCACCCATAGAAATGATATATGCAAACATTTTTTTTTAATATTCAGTGCTCATTTTGTCATAATTTATATGTCTCATAGCATCATTTTATGATCAATATCTTAAGATGTATAACTTATACAAAATCATAAACGAATATTATTCAACTGTCTGAATCTGTTTCAAACTCTCTGGGTCTCTTACCCAGTAGTAAAAGTATAGTTGCTTCTAAAGGTGCTGTAAATAATGTAAACGGTGATATGAACAATGACAGGAATGCTTCAAATAATGATAACTGTGATGAGGTTATTCTTAATGTTAATTTAGAGAATGAGGATGTGCATTCAGATATTATTATAGATGCCAATCATGTTTCTTCTGATTGTGATGTTAGTGGAATGAATAATGCTGAAGCCACTATTGAGTCTAATTTAAATTACATCTTGCCTTCAACTTCCCATAATGTTGTTGAGCCTGTTGTTCGTAGGAAAACCACTACCTGCATTAGTGGTACTACACACCCTACCCTTTTCCCAATCACCAACATGCACAGGTGAGGCAGAAGTCGCTCAATGAGCAGGGGGAGGCAAAAAAGAAAAGCTCCAATAGGAGAACTAAAGGGACCCACTTTGTAGAAGATGTGGGAGAAGGTAGCAACAACTTAGTTTGGACTCTCTCACATAGACCCTTGGATAAGTATGAGTTGGAAGTCCTGAATAAAGGGCTTTCCTTTATATCTACTACTTACAGTAATATTTCAGACACTATTTTAGATATTAAACTGTTTGCACGCAATGTGCAATTGAAATTGTTGTTTGACAATGTAGCAAGTAATACTTATGTTTCACGATTACGTAAATCTAGTATATTTGTCCCTAACCTACATCCACTAGTGGACGCAGTTTGTAAAATTGTTGAAGAGGACATTTACACTAGTTATAAAGACATACACTCTGATACCAAGAAACACAACTTGTCTTTCCAGCATAAAAGGGCTTTAATTAATCTTAGGGAAGATAAAAACATCTCGATTAGACCAGCAGACAGGGGTGGTCCAGTAGTCATCCTAGATGCTAAAGACTATAAATGTT